>NC_089586.1:6124185-6166444 GCF_019320115.1 Miscanthus floridulus
ATCCTCTTCCTGTGGCATAGACCGGGCACGGTGGCTGCGCGCACCATTGAGGAACGGTGCTGGAGATAAGCCATCCGCGGTCAAGGTCGCATGGTGGATGATGATGATGTCATCTATCCACTCACTGGCAACGATGACCTGATCACGGCAGGGCTGCTCCTAAAGGACGACGACGACATCCGTGACGATGCTGCTGCATTGTTGGGTATCGATGTCGGTAGCGGCTCTACTCCAATCGATCTGGATGGTGGCGACGGTGGTGGAGGGGCAGAGCCGGCGCCGTCGGCGATGGCGACAGGGGCACCGGCCGGCTCCAACAGCACAGATGGTACCTCATGCCTTGGTAAGCGTAAATCTAGTGTCTGGGTTGATTTTGATGAGATCTATAAGACTTTGAATGGTCAAAAGGTTAGAACTGCTGCTATCTATAAAATATGTAAGAGTAGATTGTCTGCTAGATCTGCTGCTGGCACTGGCCATTTGATTACGCATCAGAAATCTTGTAGAAAAAGGTTGATCATGCTGCTAGGGTTTAGTCTAGGCTTGCTTACAATCCTGATGGATCTGTGCATAACTGGGACTACAATCCTGTTGTTGCTCGCTCTGAGTTGTGTAGATTGATTGCTAGGCTTGACCTTTCATTAGGTATAGGTGGGTCACAGGCATAGGAGGATTACATTATTCTTGCTCATAACCCTAGGTTTGCCAAAGTTTCTAGACAGACCACCACTAGAGATCTTGGTAAGTTGTTTACTAAATGCTGTGATAAGCTTAAGAATTTTGTGTTGCCTGCTGCTTCTTCTGTTGCTTTGACTTCAGACATTTGGTCTGGTAATGCTAAGGAGGACTATATAAGTGTTGTTGCTCACTATGTGAATGCTGATTGGGAGTTACAGAAAATGGTTATTGGTCTTAGGCTGATTGAGGTTAAACATTCTGGTGAAAACATTACTGAAAGAATTGCTGCTGTGGTTGAGGAGTATTGTCTGATTGACAAGATTTTTTCTGTTACTCTAGACAATGCTTCTTCTAATGCTAGGGCTATGAACACTTTGACACCTCTATTTGCTTGTTACTTGGGTCCTGATCCTTCACCTGATCCTTTGGATCCTAGTAACCGTAAGTACAGTCTTGTACATCAACGTTGTGCTTATCATATCATTAATCTCATTATAAAATCTGGATTAAAGAGGTTGAAACCTTACACAGAAGATTTTAGAACTACAATTAACTTCTTAAATTTCTCTAATCAAAAAATTACATTGTTCAAGGAATATTGTGATGCTAATGGTGTTAGACCTAGAAAGTTTGGCTTAGATATGGATGTTAGATGGAATTCTACTTACCTGATGCTTAAACACTTGGTTCTATACAAAAATGTTTTTTCTGTGTTCATTAATTTCTATTATGGTTCACAATTATTGACTACAAATCATTAATATTTTGCTGAGAAGTTACTAGAGTTCCTGGAACTCTTCTATGACTCCACTGTTGTACTGTCTGGTGTTTATTATCCTATAAGTCCACTTGTTCTGTACCATATCCTAGAGATTGCTTCTCATTTACATGCATGTGAAAAAGACCATAATCTGAGAGCTATTGTATCACCTATGAAGCTTAAGTTCCTTAAATATTGGCAGAACATACCTCTGTTATATTCATATGCATTCATTCTTGATCCTAGAGCTAAGATGAGTGGTTTCTTTAATGTGCTGCAATTATTTGGTGAATACACTAGTTCTAAGTACAGTTCATACTATGCTGATGTTAAAACTGAATTATATAAACTGTTTAACAAATATGAGAGCAAGTTTGGTGCAGCTGGGTCTCAAATGGTTGCACAACCATCACATCATATAGGTAAGAAAAGGCAGGCCTAGGGAAGAATCTTTGACCGTGGATCAGGTATTGTTGGTGCTTCCCCTCTCCCTGCCACTTTATCTTCATCTACTGCTGTTTCTGAGCTATCAGCTTACTTAGACAGTGACAATGTCACTTCTTATGAGGATGATTTTGACCTACTTCTGTGGTGGCGTGACCACAAGCTAACCTTTCCAATCCTGTCTATAATGGCTAGAGATATCCTATCAGTTTCTGTATCTACTATCTCTTCGGAGTCTTGTTTTAGTTTGACAGGTAGGATAATTGAGGAACGGCGGCGGAGCTTGTCACCAGAGACTGTGGAGATGCTGACCTGCTTAAAGGACTGGGAGTTAGGAGAAAAAAGGGAACATCATGCTGTTGACAACCAAGAACTTGAAGACTCATTCCAGAACTTGTACTTTGATGAAGATGGACCTGCTGGTGGTGCTCCTAGTACTTAGTGAGGTACTGAGGTTGAGACTTGCCTCCTGAGTGTGTGTGTGATCTGTGACTGTGAAAGGATGTGTGTGACTCAGTGACTGTGAAAGACTTGTCTATCATTTGAACAATGGTTAATTAAGAGCTGACTGCACTCTTTTTTTTCTTTCTAGGGTTTCTCACAAGGATGAGTTTTACCTAAAAAGGTTTTTAATGAGGCAGCATTGCACTAAACAGCTCATTTTTGTTATTTCTGTTGTCTGTCGGCTTTGGACTTTGATTCTGTGAATCCGTGAATGTATGAACTGTGATCTATGAATATATCGGAAATTTCGACTTCGATTCTGTGAATGTATGAAAATGTGACTGTATCGGACAAGTTTTAGACTTTGATTTTGTGAATGTACGAAAATGTGATGATGTATTGATGTGAACTGTAAATGTATGAATTATGAAACTGTGAACTGTTATCTGTTTGTGAATGCAAAGGGTAACAGGCCGCGGGCTGGCACGGCCCGTGATTCTGACCGTGCTTCGCGGGCCGGCCCGACATGAAAATCGGCCCATAGGGCCGTGCCTGGGCTAAAGGCCAGGCCCGTGGGCCTATGAGGCACGGCCCGTGAGGCACGGTGTGCCATGCCGGCCCGTTGGCTATTGGGCCGTGTTGGCACGGACCCGTGCCGTGCCAGCCCGTTGGCCATATATACGCAGAAGCCATAATTTCGAGCTCCGTCTATGTACTTCATTTTCTGGGCCGGCTTCCCCTGACTCCTTGGTCGGAGCCTTTCTGTAGCCCCGTTCGCTTCTCTTATAATCCGTACTTTTTAATTTATTTATTTAGTCAAAATAATATTTTTTCTCACAATAAATCAACCGGAACAGTATTTCGACTTATTTTTTCTGCGAAGCGAATAGGGTCTGTATGGAGACGTTTGGTAGGGCTTCGGTAGGAGCCGGAGCTGGAGCCGCTCGAGAAGCCGTGCCAAACTGCCACTAAATCAAGATAACTTCACTTAGGCCTTGTTTAGATTGGGGTTAGAAATCAGTATTTGGCACTGTAGCACTTTCGTTTGTATTTGACAATTATTGTCCAATCATGGCCTAACTAGGCTCAAAAGATTCGTCTCGTAATTTACAATCAAACTGTGTAATTAGTTATTTTTTTTATCTACATTTAATACTCCATGTATATATCAAAGATTTGATGTGATGAAGAGAGAATGAAAAAACTTACGATCTAAACAAGGCCTTAGATATCATTTACTTTCTTTTTCTCGAAGCTGTTCCCGGAAAAGAAAAAACGAGAACCGTGAACTGAAATGGAGGGAGTCGTAGGTGAAGGAAAAGGAAGTGCGGCGGAAGTGGTGTGTGTTTGGCTGTCTGCTGTGAACGGCAGGTTCGTCTTCCTCGTTTCGTTTCGTTTGGTTTGCTGCCGTCGCTTTCCTTTTGAGTCCAAAAGGCAACACGTTTATTGCAGGTCGGCCCCTCGCTTCGTCCTCGCCGTGCGGCTGCGGCGTCCCGACTCCCGTCCCGTCCCACACCTCCCTTTCTTTCGCAGCGCAGCCTTTTGCCTTCCTTCCGGGTCTCCAGTTCTTCCTCCTCCGTTCTGCCGCATCCTTTGCAGGAGGGGAGTATCCACTCCCGCTGCTTCTTTCTTCTCGCCTGACCAGCCCGATCCAATTTCGAGAAGAGAAGAGGTGGCCGGGATCTCCCTCCATCGAGAAAGCTCAGTTCGGCGGTTGTGGTGGAAAGGTTGGATTTTGGTTGCATCTCGTGCGGATTTGAAGCGAACCCCAGTTCCTCGCGGTAAAGATCTCTGCTTTCGGTCCTGGGTTCCGAGCACCCGCTACTACTGCCTAGTGTAGTTGTTGACAGGATCTTAATTGGAGTTGGTTTGTTTCATTTCGGTGCCACAGAATAAGGAAAGAGTCAAACTTTGTGGTCCGAGTTGAAAAGGGCGATTCATCTTCATCGGTCAGCTCTGTGGTGATGACGACGTAGGAGGCAGGTGGTTGACAAGCAAAGCAACCAGGGCAGGTAGACGAAGAGAGGAGAGAGATGGCGGAGGCGCACGCGGAGGCCATGGATGGGAGCACCTGGGAGGACATGATGCGGAGGATCCTTCCCCCGGGCACTCCCATCCCCGAGGCGCCGCCCAACCTCGACTACTCCATCGCCCTCGAGTACGACGGCCCGCCGGTGCCCTACGACCTCCCCAGGGTAGACCCAGTGGAGATCCCTGCAATCCCCACGGCGGAGCCGGTGTCCGTTTCCCAGGTGCTCGGAGGCATCCCTGTGGCGCCTGTTGTTCAGCCCATCCGCCTCCCAGTCTCCAGGATCGCCCGCTGCGCAGATCCAGTGGCCGCGCAGGCTGGTGGCAGCTCAGAGTCAGTCCTGCACAACCAGGAGTTCAGTGACGACGACGACGAAGGCGATGATTCCCGCTCACAGTCACACGGCTCAGCACAGAGCTCACCTGGGCCACAGAATAGGTCTGAAAGGCAGGAGGGCAGGAGAGCTCCGGTCGTCACCTTCGGCTTCACACCCGACAGCAAGTATGAGAGCAAGGAGTTTGAGGAGATGTCTGAGCAGTACGTGGCCGTCACAAAGAAGGAGAAGAGGAGAAGGGCATGCTATCGCTGTGGGAAGAGGAAATGGGAGAGCAAGGAGTCGTGCCTTGTTTGTGATGCAAGGTACTGCAGCTATTGTGTCCTTCGGATGATGGGGTCAATGCCAGAAGGGCGCAAGTGCGTCACCTGCATCGGCCAGCCAATCGATGAGTCCAAAAGGTCAAAGCTGGGGAAGAACTCGAGGACGCTTTCGCGGTTGCTCAGCCCGTTGGAAGTAAGGCAAATCTTGAAAGCTGAGAAGGAGTGCCAAGCGAATCAGCTTCGCCCAGAGCAGCTTATTGTCAATGGTTGCCCGTTGAGGCCAGAGGAGTTAACCGACCTGCTAAGTTGTTCACGGCCTCCTCAGAAGCTAAAACCAGGAAAGTATTGGTATGACAAGGAGTCGGGCTTATGGGGAAAGGTAAATCTATCAAGTGCAAAGCTTCTGTGTGAGTTTACTGACTGTGTGCTAATGAAACTGGTGTTTTCTGATAGGAAGGAGAAAAACCAGACAGGATTATTAGCTCCAACCTCAATTTCACTGGGAAGCTTCAGGCCAATGCTAGTAACGGAAACACCCAGGTTTATATGAACGGAAGGGAGATAACAAAGATTGAGCTGAAAATTCTAAAGGTAACGGTCTTGTCATTTATTTTGCTCTCCAAATGGAAGCATCCCTTGCTTTTGGCCAAGCATGCTTTACCCTTCTAGAGCTGCTTTTCTATGGCCTCTGATGGGTATTGTGAGGGAGCTCAGCTGTTGAGTTCCTTTGGCCTAACTGCATTCATAAGGGGCATTTTTAGCGTTGCAGTGCGTGTAGTCTGTTTCGATCTCACCAACTATCAGTATTCCTTTATCACGCTAAGGTCCATTTCGTATGACCATTGATAATAGGCCATGCTAAACCATATAAGCCAGATAGTAATGTATTATCCAATATATAATAAATGTTAAGTTTTATGCTTTAATGGATTTTGATACCACGTGATGTGAGCCATTTTTGTCGTTTCTAGCAAAAACTTTATCACCTATCTGTCCTGTTAATTTGAGTTCCAGTACATTAGTTAACTTGAAATATGTTTGTTACCTTCCAGCTTATCCAATTTAGATGTTTAATCGTTAACGTTTTTGGTATAAGAGGATCATTGTCAAAGTTCGATGTGCATATTGTTGTCCTCCACTCCTCGTTTTTATAATTTTCCAGTTTGCAACGAATTAGGAAGTTTTCTCAAATCCAAGGGCTTTACCATTCTGGATATCAAGATAGTAATTCATCAAACAGAAGTTCCCATTTGTATTCTGGCATTCAGGACTAGCATATCGTAACCAGCAGCATCGTATGTGATGCTTTCTTTTAGCTCAAAATTTAGTCCTTCAGTCCATAGCCAAGATTCCCGCTCACAGTCACACGAAGCACATAACTCGCTGGGGCCGCAGAATAGGACTGTACACAGGAATTTCACAGGAATTGTATAGGAGTTTCCTAGGAATCAGTTCATTTTTCACAAGAAAAACGCAGGAACCGGAAAAAAAAATCCCCTGTTCCAAAGGGGGCCTTGAAGAGTTTTTCCCACTCTTTTGTCTCACCACTTGCATTATGCTTGCAGGTTGCAAATGTTCAGTGTCCCCGTGACACTCATTTTTGGGTTTATGATGATGGTCGTTATGAGGAAGAAGGACAAAACAACATAAAAGGAAAAATATGGGAATCAGTATGTATCTTGGTTAAAAGGAATTTTGTAACAATGCTATTTCTTTCAAAACTTAAGATGGTATGCTTAATTGCTTATTGCTGATGATGTCTCCTAAACTGTGGCCAGGCTCTGACACGTTTTGCATGTGCGTTATTTTCACTGCCGGTGCCTCCTGGGAATTCAAATGGAACCAGAGATGAAGTTCCATATACAGCAAGAACTGTCCCTGATTATTTGGACCAAAAAAGAATACAAAAGCTTCTTCTTCTTGGACCACCTGGTGCTGGTACGAGCACTATTTTTAAGCAGGTCTGTTCTGATTCTGTCCATTGATTGATGCCTTTAGCTCTATAACACTTCTTGCAATGTAATTTTCTGTAACTGGCCCTATGTGAGAGATTGCACTGTTATTTAGTAATTCATCTGCGGGGTATATCTTTGTTGTCTTTGCCTGTCGGTGGTTTTCATTCCAGCATTTGTTACGCTTCATGCTGATCTTAGTTTTAATGTGTCTTAGGCTAAATACTTGTATGGGACTAGGTTCACCCAAGAAGAACTTGAAGGTATCAAATTGATGATCCAAAGCAATATGTTCAAGTATCTTGGGATTTTGCTAGAGGGCCGCGAGCGTTTTGAGGAAGAAGCTTTGTCTAGATTGAATTACACGATTTCTCAGGGTGAAGAAACTCAGCATGGTAATATGACCGAGTCATTTAGTCCTATTTTCCCCCCTACAGACACAGACACAGACACTGTATCATTGAGCTGTTTCTGGATGCAGATGAAAATAAAGCCAACGGATCAGATTCTTGTATATACTCCATAAATGCAAGGCTAAAGAAATTTTCAGATTGGCTTTTGGATATCATAGCAATGGGTGACCTAGATGCATTCTTCCCTGCTGCAACGCGTGAATATGCTCCGTTTGTTGATGAGATGTGGAAGGACCCTGCCATACAAGCAACATTTAAAAGAAAGGAAGAATTGCATTTTCTCCCTGATTTGGCTGAGCACTTCTTGAGCAGGGTATAACCTGATAGCTTTTAAATTAATAGAGCTCCAACATTGATCAACCTAGTTTGTATCATGTGGAGCTGAGTTTTTTTTTCCTTCAAGTTTTTGAATGACTTTTGGTACTATTCTTTGCATATCCACTGCAGGCCATTGAGGTGTCAAGCAATGAGTATGAACCTTCAGAGAAAGATGTAATCTTTGCTGAAGGAGTAACACAAGGAAATGGGCTAGCCTTCATTGAGTTCACACTTGATGATCGCAGCCCAATGTCTGAACCTTATATCGACAACCCTGAGGCACATTCCCAGCCTCTCACCAAGTAATTTCTTAACTTACTTCCTGGCCATGTGTAAAAGGTGCATCTGAATCATGTGCTTTAAATCATGTGCTCTTTTTCTTCATCAGATATCAGCTGATCAGAGTTAGTGCAAAAGGCATGAATGATGGCTGCAAATGGGTGGAAATGTTTGAAGATGTTCGTATGGTAATATTCTGTGTAGCACTCAGTGACTATGACCAATTGGGACCCCCTGTAAGTGGCAGCAGTCGGCCTCTTGTGAACAAAATGATGCAAAGCAAAGAGTTATTTGAGGCTACAATCCGGTACGCTAACGTTTTCCTTCTGAGGTTATCTTTTACTAGTCAATAACTAAGGCCTTGTTTAAATCCAGGGTGTAAAGTTTTGGGGTGTCATATCGGGTGTCATATGGAGATGTCGCATAGGGTGTTCGGATACTAATAAAAAAACAAATTACAGAATCTGCCATTAGCACATGTGTGTACTGTAGCACCACGTTGTCAAATCATGGCCTAATTAGGCTTAAAAGATTCATCTCGTAAATTAGTCGCAAACTGTACAATTAGTGATTTTTTTTGGTCTATATTTAATACTCTATGCATGTGTCCAAACATTCGATGGGATAGGGAGTAAACTTTAGGGAAAGGAACTAAACTAAGGCCTAACTCTAGCATAATGGTCCATGAATCCAGTGATTCTCTTGAGTTTGTGATATCTTGTGGGAAGCAGTAAAATTTGAATCTCTGATTGAGCAGGCAACCATGCTTCTGCGATACTCCATTTGTTCTGGTTCTGAACAAGTATGACCTTTTCGAGGAGAAGATCAACCGCGCGCCCATCACTAGCTGTGAGTGGTTCAACGACTTCTGCCCGGTGCAGACGAACCACAACAACCAGTCGCTGGCTCATCAGGCATACTACTACATCGCCATGAAGTTCAAGGACCTGTACTTTGCGCAGACGAACCAGAAGCTTTTCGTGTGGCAGGCTCATGCCCGTGAGCGTCAGACTGTGGACGAAGCATTCAAGTACATAAGGGAGGTTCTCAAGTGGGAGGAGGAGAAAGACGAGAACTACTACCAGGAGGAATCGTTCTACAGCACAACTGAGATGAGCTCCTCCCCGTTCATCCGAGCGGAATGAGATGGCGGGCACATGCTGATTGATTTTGTTTTAGACGCAAAAATCAATCATTATCAGTGTATATTATTTAATTGATTTTCTTATTCGTATCGTAATTGGTATTGGTTGCGTGTATTTTAGTGCTAAGGCATATAAGAATCAAGAATGTGTCGTTAGTACTGCTGGTGCTAACTGTTGGTGCATTGTATTTACCGGTACTAATTTTATCCAGCTGGCAGATACGGAGAAGACAAAGTGTGTCCCTTTGACTAGCAGAATCATTGATTGAAACATCAGCGTACACATATCCTGTTTAAAATTGAGCTTGTGATTTTTTTGAGCAGTGACCACACATCCTGTTTAAAATCGGGTTTGTGAATTTTTTACCAGTGCCCGGTGTGCTGTGACGTGCTGGCCTCGCAACCAACTTGTCTTGCCAAAGGTGGCAAGTGCATAGCTGAACACTGGCTGCTGCTCAGTCTCAGGCTTGCCTTACAACGAGCACAAATATGCTATGTAGCGAGACCAATCCATACAGTGTCGACATTTTCGACACCAATATAGGAGAAAAAAGAATAAGCACCTCTCATCAAAATTATTTTCAGCTGTCTTGGTTACTTGCACTTGATTTTCACAATTTGACGCAACAATAATATCCAACTTATATCTCAAAACTAACATCCAACTTATTTCTCGAAATTAACGTAAGATTCTGTCCCTGCAACACGCCTGCTGCCGACGGAAGGGGAGCCTAACTCCAAACAATTTAGAACCCAAAACCTGAAAAAGAAAACCAACACAAATTAACACCACCATTGGCATTGCTCAACAAGCTAGCCATCGGATGCCACAGGCAACCCACACGTACCTGAGCCACCGCCCATTGGGTTTGCAGGAGCAGGTGCTTGCTCATGCTCCTTGATGTCAACGACAACGGCATCAGAGGTGATGAAGGTTTTCGCCACCGACGCAGCATGCTCCAAGCAGCACCTCACAACCTGTTTTTGCAAAAGAAAATCCTCATATCACCTAAATCTTTCTTTTCATAGCAACACAAGGCATTGCTTCTGCAGAAACACACCTTGGTGGGATCAATGATACCAGCAGCCATCAAATCCTCGTACTTCCCTGTAGCCGCGTTGTACCCATACCTGAAGTTCTCATTGGCAAGAACCTGAATATCAACAAGTTCCAAACTTGTTAAGCACAAGTTGCACAACCCCTGACTAATAACGGGCACAATTTGAGCACAAACCTTCTCAGTAACCACACTGCCATTAACACCTGCATTCTTTGCAATCAATTTAAGTGGATAGCTCAAGGACTTCCTTACAATTTCAGCCCCAACCTTGTAAAGGAAAAACAGGGGCAAAAAGGTCACCATTGATGGAATATAAAATAGAACCTTAATCAAAGGGTAACATTTTTTTGAGGGGAAGGGTGACATTAAACAACTAAACTTTGGAACCTACCTTCTGTTCATCATTCTCAAGGGTTTCTATAATTGCATCAACTTTTGATGCAAGCCTCAGAAGGGTACAGCCACCACCAACAACAATACCTTCCTCAACTGCTGCCTGCAAATATAGAAAACTACCAACTAACAAGGACTGATACAAATAGGATTTTAAGAAATCAACACGGTGCAAATAGTGCATCAGAAGGTTATGTGAATGGGAGCATACAGGTATACTGTGCCTAACACCAGATGCATTTCAGCAACACGAATAGCATTTACCTTTGTAGCATTCAGGGCATCCTCAACCCTCAGTTTCTTTTCCTTAAGCTCAGTTTCTGTCTGTGCTCCTACCTACAAAGCAAGGCATATCATGTTCTAGTTGTTTTATTCTGCTAAGCATGCTAAATACACCAAGAGGCACCTAAGGTACATCGGGCTTTACCTGAATGACAGCAACACCACCAGAGAGTTTAGCTATCCTCTCGTTTAGTTTTTCTTTCTCATATTCTTGTTCAGTAGCCTGAAAAATTGATGTTTGGGAACTAACCATTAATAAAAGCATTTTTTTTCCAAATCAAAAGTGACTTATGGAGACATGCAAGACAAGGGAATGCAGATTCTCTCTATTAGCAAATGAGGGCTGTCAAAAGGAGCTGATAAACAGAGCAGAACCACAAAGAGGAAATTAAAATTTTGAAAGAAAACAGAGGAACATAGAATTTAAGACTCTTCAGAATGCAAACCTCAATCTGGTTCTTGATTTGGGTCACCCTTTTGTTTACTTCCTCCTGTGTAGTGCCATCTCCCACTATTGTCGTTGAATCCTTAGTTACTACAACCTTGGCAGCAGTTCCTAGGACCTGATTGTCTGCCTTGTCTAAGGATAATCCAACTTCTTCTCTGATGACAGTGCCTGCGTGAAGGATGACCGATGAAAATGATCAGCTGGCACCAAAAACAAAAAAAAGGTATATCAAATCATAACTAAAGATAAAGTTCACCTCCAGTGAGAGTAGCAATGTCATCAAGATATTGACTCTTTCGCTCTCCAAAACCAGGGGCCTTGATAGCAGCAATCTTCAATGCACCTCTAAGCCTATTAACCACAAGCGTTGCAAGAGCTTCCTGCTCAATATCCTCTGTGACTATTAGAATTGGATATCCACTTCTAATAGCATCCTCCAGGATAGTGATAAGATCTCTGGCATTGTTAATTTTCTTGTCCACAAGGAGCAGCTGGTAATAGAATTAAAATCACCATAAGCGTACAGAAGTCATAAAAATTGCTATTACTAGATAGTACTACACAATTTTCAATACAATGATGAAGAGGAGCATCAAACCTTGCAGTTCTCATACTCGACTGTCATTTTTTCACTGTCAGTTACAAAGTAGGGAGAAATATAGCCACGGTCAAACTGCATTCCCTCTACAACATAGAGGTTATTTTCAGCACTCTTTCCTTCTTCAAGTGTGACCACTCCCTGCCGCCCAACCTTTTTCATAGCCTCAGCTATCATATTCCCAATTTCATAGTTATTCCCAGCACTAACTGCAGCAACATCAGCAAGCTCACTGTCCTCAACCTGCAGTGTCAAATGATAGTCCAACATATTCAAAATTTTGAAGAGGGAATAGTATTCTTGAAAGTTGAAATGAACAGGATTCAAATGGGAATCAATGATCACAACTACAACTGACTGTAAAAAGTACCAAAATATCAAGTCTGTAGAATCTATGTGCAGTTCAACTGTAAAAGAAATATGCCCAATAGCACACCATACAACATTCAGATAACTCTGGAGGAAGAAATTGAAATAAAAAAATACAGAGAGACAGCATATATCTTCAAAGAAGGCAAATCGGATGAACTAGTGCAGCATACGTGTCTTTAAAACATGGTGGCTTCATAACAAGAGTCCATTTCTCTGGACTTAAGCACATATTCAATCGATATATAGACAAACAAGCAAGCCCTGTTCCAGATGAAGCTCGTATTGAGATGTATAACAGTAATCGTCTCATTGACGGTAATCAGGGTCAGCCAACCACCCTATATGTAGCTTGTATGCAGTGCAGTGTGCTAAAGCCATCAGATATTCAGGTGCTCATGCGATTGTATTGTAGTGAAGCGATTGTTCAATGGCAAAGATAAACAGAGTACCAAGGAATGCAGAGATGTATTTCCTAAACAGAATGAGATCATAACCAAAAGTTACCTCCTTGGACATCTTTTGGAGTTCGCTGACTAGCGCTTTGGCTGTTTTCTCAATACCACGGGTGATCTGCACTGGATTAGCACCAGCAGCTACAACCTGGAGAAAGTAGCAAAATACTCTAGATCTTCAGACATGAGCAAAACAACGATGATATAGATACCCTGAGACATGAGGTTTTATATTAGCATGTACCTTTACACCCTCGGTAATCATCCCTTGAGCAAGGACGACCGAAGTGGTTGTCCCATCACCAGCCAAGTCATTTGTTTTAGCAGCAGCTTGGCGGACCAATTTAGCACCAATATTTTCAACAGGGTCCTCAAGTTCAACCTGGTGCATGGTCACAGCCCAGAACAGATGAGGAAACTCAACTCGGCAGCCACAGCAAGTTACAGCAGGTCATGGTTGCAGTATGAACAAGAACAAACGATGGCAAATGTGTAGTCAGATGCGCACCTCCTTTGCCACAGTGACACCATCATTGACAATTTTAGGTGAGCCATACTTGCTCTCGAGGACTACATTCCGTCCCTTTGGTCCAAGAGTAACCCCAACGAGATCTGCAAGCTTGTTGACCCCATTCTAACATAGGAAAATCAAGTAATAAGAAAGTGCAACGTGAAGATGGCACACGTGAAGGTGTGGAGCAGCAGCGGTCTTCTAGTCGAGAGTGATTATAGGCATGTCAGACAACTCACTTGCAGTTTCCTGATAGCCGAGCCATCCTTGTTGAAGTGCAGCTCCTTCGCGGCGTTTACTCTGAAATTGCACTTCCTCTGGGGCCTCATCTTGCGCGGAAGCGAAACCAGCGAGGGCGAAACCAGGGAAAGGTGCTTCTTGGGCGCAGCAAGCGCAACGCCGGCAGGTGCAGGCTTGATGCCGCAAGTGGAGGCGGTCCCGAACGCTGAAGCCATGGATTGGTGGGACTGCAAGAAATTTGAAGGTTTGCATCAGCACTCAGCTATCCATCTAATGTATCCGTGACCGTGATGAGAGAGGCAGCCGCAGCCCCCGTGAGTGAGATTGAACTAAAGAGCGCAACTGCATGAGGGAAATCACACCGGCCACCCGCCGGTGGACGGACGGATGGATCGATCCGGCACCGGCGGCAACAACAAAGAAGCAGAAGAGGAATCGATGGTTTACCTGGATGGATGGCGCAGCCGCGAGGGAGAAGGAGAATGGAATGTCAATGGCGAGGGGGCAGGTTCTGGTTGGCAGCAGCTAGGGTTTAAGAGAGAGAGAGAGAGAGGATCGGTCAGCGAGCGATCGGCTGACAACGACAGGTTGTTTGGGAGAAGAGGAAGCAAAGAAGCATCCAGAAGGCCCAAACCCAGGCCCAGGCCCAACAGCATATGCCTTCCTTCAAGACCCAGCAAGTTATAAAGCTCAAAAGATTAAAAAAACAAAGCAAATTAAAGCAGCGTTTTTTTAAACCCGGGACTGCTAATCCAAACTGCATGCATGCTTTCTTTGTCAACTTGAGTAGCAGCAGTTCAAAGATAAAGGCAAAGGTGAAACAAAGATAGGCATGTCTCCAACCAATGCCAAAAAGGCAAAGGCTAAAAACAAAGTTCGGATGCTAAACTTGTCAATACTTTTTATTACTACCCAATATGCTGAGTTATTTCCATCTCCCGGTCCCAAAAATATGTTTCGACAAACAAATTTAGGATAACCACAATTACTATTCGCGCTATTGCCTCTGGTTACAAATATAATACTTGGAGCGTTGGCCAAGAACCACTTAAACTTAAGACTTGTTTGATACAAAAGCTAATAGCTAGCTAGCTAAAAATTAACTCTAGTGCATCTAATCTAATTTTTTAGTCAAGTCTTCAACTAGCTAGCCAACCATAACTAATTTAGGCTAATATATATCAAACATATGTATCAAACATGTCCAAACAAGCCCTTAGTAACTTTGAGAACCGAACTGGGTTCGGTTAGCTAGCTGAGCCAGGTGTGCTCGCTGCCGGCGGCACCGGGATTTATTCCCAAAAAATTCTACAGCCTCTATCGCGTGGAACTACAAAAGGATTGCGACGTGCCCGTCGCCTACGGAGCCGTGAATGGTTCCGGTGATCTCAAGAAGGACGCGGTCTTCCTATCTACGTGTAGTTGTAGATCTGATTGTGTGCGCGTGGTGTGTGTAGGGTGTGTGTTCGTACATGAACAGATTCTACAGCTGTACCCAGAGTAGAGGCTAAAAAAAAGCCCTTAGTAACTTTGATTGCCAATGACTTTTAACTCCTGCAGTCCTGCTTATATCCTCGGAGCAATCGGCTATAAACGGTCACGCTAAAATGGAAATCATGCCTCAAACAATCCAATGGCAACATCTCAAAACGCATCAAACTAACAAAAATAACAAAAAAAGGTCTAGATCCATGTGACAGTGGAGGGGAAAAAAACAAAGCCTTCCTAGCTGCTACAGTCTCCTGAGAAATCACCGCTGTTTATCCCTGATAGCACCTGGCTCTGTCACTGTATCAGGGCCGTCAAGGAGGTTAACCTAGCTCACCAGTGCCTCTCGACAATTATTAAAGAACAGATAAAAAGAGAGATAAAATAAGACAAAATATATATTATTGGCTCTCTCGAGCTCTCTGGATCCCACTGTCTAAGGTTAGTACACACACAGCTTTACTTGAGTGATTAGCTAGCAGATTTAATTAAAGAGATAGCAACACAACACCCTGATACTAGATTAAAATAAAATCAGTTCGTTTTCTTGGACGAATCATCCTCTGAGGAACCATTGTTGTTGCTGTTATTATCGTAGTTGCTGCTGCTGCTGTCATTTGATGTGTTGCTAAGATCAGGAACTACTGCTGTGGCCGGTTCAACATGAGCCAGCCGAGCTGCGCCTATCACCTGCTCCGGTAGCTCCTCATATGTGTTGGCCTGACGAGAAGTTCAGAGTATAGCAGTGAGTCAGTGCAAAAATCAATACATGCATTGTGCTATTGTTGATCTCAGCAGAATGCTAACGTAAAAAAAATGTCAAGGGGAGTTATTAGTCACCTGTATTAGGAAGGCCATATCAACTACTAATGTCGTCACCACACCAAACACAAGACCCAAAACTCCATTTGCTACCGCCGAAGATCCAATGTCAACGTCCACCTAAACGATGAGACAAATTGGGTTGGGTTCGGTGCAGTATTAGTATGCAACCTCCTGAAACATTGTTCCCTAAGCAGAACACCCAACCCAAATGGGTTGACTCAAACACACCATCTTTGTGTCCTTCCAACTTCCATGCCTTATGGATATGAAGATGAAACGAGATACTATGCATGCATAGCTCGTTCCACAGATACAAATACAAAAGATTTCAGTTATTATAAACATGACTCACCTCCAAGTACGCAGGACCTCGAACATAACTACAATCAACAGCCTTTCCCAAAAGACAAGGGGTGCTTCCAACACTCTGTCGCACTATCCAGGAGCCCTGAACAATTTTTTATACTGTTAAATAGGAACTGAATAATACAAAACTACTACTGCACAGTAAATAACTACTATGTGAGCGTATACCTTAGGAACGGATGGTATAAGCTTTAGTCTGCTATTGCGGAATTCATCATCGCCATCAAAAAAGCGTTGTAGTAACGATCCCTTTTTCAAGGTACTTGTGACAAAATACATGACCAAGCTGTACTGAGTTGATCCAGGAATCTACAAGAGGATACGAACTTCACCAAAATCCTTCAAATACACTGATAATAAAGATTACAAGGTAATTCTTAGTGAATTCCAACTTACCTGTATGTTGACAACAAATGTATGCATCCCTCTCTCAGCAGCAACCTAAGAAAGTGGCAAAATGGGAAGATACAAGTAAGCATTGGCCTTACTTGGATGAGGGCGTGGATTACACAAGGAACCACAAACTGATTACATCCAGCCATCCTACTTTTAACAACAATTGTTGTCATTTTACCAATTGGTAAACCTTCAGAAGGTTCTAAGCTGTTCTTTCTGTTTACCTGAGCAACACAACCCTTCTGCCTGGCAACATTATCCATACGTTTGGTGTCCTTAAACCAGTCAATGGCTGCAAGCTCCATGAGATAACTTGCTGCAGGTATCTGTAACTTGGATACAAGTGAAATTAAAGTTCTTCATGCAAGCCATTTTTTTTTAAAAAAAAAAAGGCTACTGCCGGGCAATAAAGCACAAAGCTGGAAGATTTTGACCTTTGATTTGTCTTGTGGGAAGGTCTTGCTACGAACTTTAAAGATCTTGCTATCAGGTACTGTCCAACAATTGCGGCTTTTCTCCTCAGGATCACGATGAAGAATACCCAAAAAACAAGATAAATCATTTTTTTCTGGAGGCTCATCTGCAATAAAGATGCACTATCACCGTTATGGCAAAAAGTAATGATACCTGTCCCAGTAACTTTTTTCTCGATCAGGCCGTAGGCTGTTTACCTGTCCCGGTAACTTGATAGTAGACACGAGAATAGACCAACAGAATAATATAGGGCAAGATGGGGAATCAAACCTGTGCGCTTGCTATCATTATCAGATTTGTTCGGGTCTTCCTGTATATTGGTTTTGGTCAAGGTTAGGTATGATGATAGAAAACATGTTAAACTTTTTTTCGGAAGCAAATGGCAGTGAGAACATGTTAAAATTGTAGGTGATATTTCAGGATATGGAACTCAATGGTGTTGGACATTATTACAATTTTTACTAAGTAAAGAAGTCATAAAAGTATTCTCATAGAGTGGTCTTGTACAGTAAGCACCTCTATATCAGCTTCAGGAACTTGATAATCATCATCGTCATCTGATTCTTCGTCAATCATTCCCATGTTTTTATTTGCCTTGGTGTCAACTTCTTCAAGCTTATGATTTTTTGGCTCTGAATCCGCATCGAACATGGTTTCCATTACAGGAATCCTTGGGATTATATGGATTTCATCTGTTTGGGAAAAATATTCACGCAATCCTGGGAGTAGGTGCAAAACATAAGAACCAAAATGAATCAGTTGGAGAACAGCACTATGTTGTCACACTGACAAACTTAGTTTATTGTTCTCATGCTAAGATGGAGTTGTTAGTTACTGTGTGCATGAAAATAACAGTATTTTAATACCTGCAACACAGTTTAGTATCTGCAGCAAAGAATGATACTGAAAGGAAAGAGAGTAGTTCAGGAACCATCCGTTCAGGTCAATCTGCATAAGGTGTTGAACCTGAGTACGAGGTCTTCCATTGCGACACTTGAGAGGAGAAATCTTGAAACCTCCACCTGTACTAGCAGAAATTTTAGGAAAAGAAAAAACAAAGGACCAGAAGCTGACACTTTTGTCTGGTTTATATTTGGAGTGTTCCATACTCTAAGGCAGATGAAGATTTAATATGTGCCGAAGGAAAATTACTTTCAATGAATGCCCTCACAAATCCTCGTTGCCGGCCACAGTTAGGATGTTCTATTGACTGGAACAGCACAACTGCATATGTGCACACATTGTGTCAAAGAGAAGGCATTGCTGGCATCAAATTAAGGTGATAGGTAAAAAGAACAATCAAACAATTACCGTAACTTCCATCATCGTTACGACGCCAATACCGAGCATAACAAAGATCTCGAGGCCAGACTAGCCTGTATAGTTAATGTTGATAGAAAATCTGTTGGCAACAGTCAGAAGCAAAATCAAATAATAAGTTGACAATGTTGAGAATCTAGTTACATTGGGCACCAGTGCAGCTGCAGCCTATGATATAGTATTGCAGTGTGACCATCAACCTCTTCAACTAAACTGCCGTGACGAAAGCTACAGTCCCACCTATAATGGAGAATGAAGATCAAGAGATCAACATCAGCGGTAGGGAAAACAGAATGTTAGAAAACCACACTTACTCGTATCTTGTTACATCCATGCTCATTACAAGACCAAAGATCGCTTCACATGTGGCTTCAACTACACCAACAGCCCTCATAGCTCGGCTGCAGCTTCGTGCCTACCGCACAACGGAGTACAAATAAAAAAAATCATCAGGTTTTAGACAGTATATAAATCACCAAAAAAAAACTAAAGAAGTTGGAGCATACAAGGTAATCTACTTCCAGAAGTTCTTCAAATATGTGCAACCCTGGCAATACCAAAACAGCGACAACTTCAACTTCAAATAATCCTACGAGGAAGGATTATATTGACCTAAGGGGAGAAATGAAAAGACTTGCCATTTTGGCATCTAAGTAGTCGCCAATTCTTCTTGGAGCAAAATTGATTGGGGTCGTTCTGATTGGACACACCAATGTCAGGCTCTTTGGTCCAGTCATGTATTGAATCAGGGGGGCCTAGCACCAGAAATGACATTGTGGATTTCTATAATGTTCAAAACTGAAAAATAAATGTTGCAAAATAACAGCGGTCAACTTCACTTGGAATAATTAATGGATCTTTTTTTTTACCGTTCCCTATAGTAGTCCTGCGAGTCAAAGTGGGCCGTTCCTCGTCATCTTCAGCTCTAGAATTGTAACAAAGATTCTAACGAAATCAGAGAAAGGCCTAGCAGAAGGTAATCAGACACATGGAATGCCACTTACGTGCTGTCATGATCTGAAAATAAAAACTGCCCTCCAAGTTCCGTGTCGAAGTCCACTGAAGCAAAGGCCTTACGGTTCTTAGCTGTCATAGAGTCCTGTTGCTGCAAAAATGCAAAAAGGAAAAGAAAAGTTTTGTTCAATAAAAAATAGCTAGCATGTTGCAACTTGCTGCAATCCAAAATGAGTTCAGATACAGTACTGGATAGTGGTCCATTGTAGGTGATTGCTCAATTGCATTCGTTTTTAAGAATATGAGATAGGCCGGGGATCTAATTAAGAAGCAAATAGCAGATCCTAAACTCTGTGGTTGAAAAGGATTATTATTGCTGTTAAAACTCAAGCTTTCTTCAGACATGTTTTACAGCTACTGCATCGTATTTTTGTAAAAATTAAAAACAGGTACAGCCCAAACTTATACTACACCTGATCAATGATGAGTTCTATCTTCTTTTTCCATGCCATTGCATCCTCGATGTCATACGCACCCATCTGTGAATTCAGTTTATTTGTGATCTGACGGTGTATGTACAAAACAGGGAGAAATATATGTTGAAGGGTTGAGTTATAGAAAAAACTGTTATCTGGTGCTCCTTTTCTTTCTTGTTATAAATGCACAAGACATAAATCATCTGAAAGAAAACAGAAAGAAGGGATGAGAACATATATAAAGGGTGTACCCAGTGCAGAGAGCTCCCGCTCTGTGCGGGGTCTGGGGAAGGGTGTCAGTGGCAAGCCTTACCCTCGCCCTTGCAATGCGAGGAGACCGCGACTCAAACCCGGGACCTTCCGGTCACAGACGGTAAGACCCTACCGCTTGCACCAGGCCCGCCCTTCGGATGAGAAGGTATATCCAGAAATTAATTAATTAACAAGTAACATAAAAAAGCAAAAGGAGAAAAAGAAGAGATGGAGACATGGAGTTGCAAATTAAATGAACTCACTTGGCCATGATGCGTTTTGAGGCCTCTATCCTCCACCCTGCAATTCCCGTCTATTAGCAGCGACTTGAGTGGAACCTGGGTGCATATATATGTCCACAAATTGCATCCATCATCCGTCAGTAAGTAAGGGGAGGTTATCACTTAATGGAAATCAATCAATGAACCATGCCGCAAGTGCAAATTACCACGTTGTCCTTTGGCTTCTTCTTGTAGTACGCGAGCAGCTTGCTTTCGAGCACAAAGTAGCGCGTGTGGAAGAAGGACCTGCCGATCTTCCTGCGGCCGTAGCGCACCATCCAGCCCTCGTGGCGCACGGCGGCGGCGGCGGCGGCGGCCTCCCTGACTGATACGGCAGGGGCGGCGGCGGCGTTGTTGGACGCCGCCTTGGCCGGCTCGGCGGGCTTGGTAGCGGCGGGCACGTTGTTGGATGTCGCCTTGGCCGGCTCGATGCCGGCGGTCTTGTTGGCGGCGTCCCGGAGGACCATGGCGGCGGCCCTGAAGAGGTCGCTGCTTTTGCTCTCCCGCCTGGACGCCGACGAGCCGAGCATGTTGGGCACCCGCGCGTGTTACAAACAAGGATCGCGCCTACGTCTCTCTCCTTCTCAGATCAAGGCTCCCGACACCGCTAGCTCAGCCGGAAGAATAATCCGTCGATTAGGAAGGAATGCGAATGCATGATGATTGGGTGGATGGATGGTATGGGACGGCAGGTGGTGATACGGGAGGAGGAGCAAGGCATCAGGCATGGCTACGGCAATGGAGGGTTTGGAGGGGCGGCGGCGCGAGAGACGCGCGCACTCCGCACGGGCGGTCGCCATGGCCAGTCAAGCGCTCCCCCTCCTCTTTCTCCTCCCCTCTCTTCTCGAGCCTAAAATAACTTCGTGCTCCTCTCTCTCTCTCTTCTCTGCCACTGATACTTTTCTAAAGTCACACGAAAAAAACTGTGCACCAATTATCCAGATGCAATCTCTCTCTCTTCCTCTCGCCTGAACCCTAGATCGAGGCCGGAGACGAGGCAGGAGGCGCGGCCGGCTGTGCGGACTCCATCCAGGGGCGCGGCCGGCGGAGCAGCCTCCTCTAGCCGGGGGCGCGGCCGGCGGAGGAGCCGCCTCCAGCTGGAGGCGTGGCCAGGCTCGCGGCCTCCAGGCAGGGGCGCGCGGCCAAGCTCGCGGCCTCTAGGCAGGGGCAAGAGGCGAGGCTCGCGGGCTCCAGCTGGGGGCGCGGCCAGGCTCGCGTCCTCCAGCCTCATGCGGAGGGCCATGGACTGCTGCGGCGGAGGGTGGGACGAGGAAGTCACGTCGCAGATGAGCGGGAAGGAAGACGGCGGCGGGATCGTGCGGGGGCAGTCCAAGGAGTTACTGCTGGGGATATGCTCCGGTTCTAGGGCACAAGATCCAGTGGACTCCATCTCGCAGTCGCAGGTATGGTTTCTCTTCTGTAGCTAGACGAACATTCTCCTGATTATTCACCGCCTTAACATCTGTCAGGCACTGTGTCCGACCTGTCGAATGGTGAGCTTCAGATGCTTTGTTATGCACTTAAGGTGTTTGAAATTTGATGGATTCTCCGCACCTTGAAGTCAGTAATGGGAATAGTACAACCACAAATTCATTATTGGGAGTTGAGGTAGGAAGGAAACAAATCTTTGCATCATTCTCTTTAATTCATATCCACCTATCTGATGTGGTACTAATTAAAATGTTTTTAACGTATAGAATGCCAATAATGACAATATGCTCTCTGGCTTTGCTTATAGGACAGGCATATCGCTAAAATAAAGATCGGTGGTAGTTGCACACTAAAGAAATTATATTAGGAGGCAAGTGGTCATTTGTATCCTCCTTCTATAAACGATGCATAATTATGCTATTTTTCTGCTACTCCCTGTTTAGAAAGTATGTAATTCTAAAACATGGTTCCAATAAGTATCATGACACATGGTTCAGCCAGGACTGAGTTTCAGATAAGTATCAGGTAAGTAATGTGGAACACCCGTCTAAGGGTTCCCTCCATCGCCGTGCCTCAGCTCCTCACTCAACTTACCACCCGGCATGTTTTGTAAAATAATGAAAATTTGGCATTGGTGGAGGCTGTGTTAGTTTGAGTTGGATGCTAGGCATGTGGAATCCGGTCAAGCAGCTAATGATTGTACTTTGTACATTGACATTGCCTTATTTTTTGGCTTGATTGGGGCTTGGTGGTGAAATCATATGTTACATTTCTGTTGACCCCTGCATTTATCGAAGATTATAGCACCTGATTTTAAAGATATATGGAAGCTTTTTATGTCTTTTGAATAAAATTCCTGTTCTCTAGCAATTATTGATCTAACCCAAGCTCCTTACAGGTGTTGCCATTTGAAGCTGGTGGTTAACACAAGGGCTTAGAGCATATCAAGTTCATGTACCAGTAGATGGAAACCAAGCCTGAACATGACTCCCGAGGTATATAAATATAACTTCTGTTGTCATGTAGTCCACACTTCTCCCTTTCTGTATTTATGTACACTTATGCCTATGACATTACCATTCTTTTTTATTGCATATGTTAATATGTCGGGAATACAATAGCCTTGTTTGGCTTACCTTATAATCCGCACTATTCAACTTGTTTCTTCAGTCGGAACAGTGTTTTTCTCTCACAACAATTCAGCCAGAACAGTGTTTTCAGCCAATTTAGCTAAGTTTCAGCAAGCCGAACAGGGCCAATGTAGCATTAGAAAAAATATATTTTAGCACATGTCCTTTGTTCGATTCCCTTGAACAATGAATCAGAATGATTGTTTACCATTTTTTTAATTACACCTATTAATTGAAGTCCATTTTTTTAAAGGAAAGTGCGAGCAGTGGTGACTTGTGAACATGTTTTAATCACGTTGGTCCCCCTGCTTTTGGCCATTGGCAATTGAATTATTATGGTTGGTTGGAAGTTAAATTTACTTGCTACAAGGTTGTTTTCTTTACTAACTAAAATAGTGGGTGTTGACTTCAGTAATTTAATATTGTTATGTTTTTCCTGAGTTTTCTTTATATGCTACCAGGAGTTGAGAGCACTGCGAGGAGTTCCTATTTACAGGCAGCAAGGTGATGCCTTTCTTCAGTGATCGGTTCATATTTTTTTTCCTACAATGCTTTACTGATTCTGAATGAAATGGATAAATCTGCTCGAAGAAGGTGAAGAAGAGGAAGGCGGATCAAGTGACTTGCTGATGGAGAAGAGGCACACATGTTCTTGGTGGATAATACCGCCAGCTGTACCAAGAGACTCTGCAATGATGAGTTTAGCTGTGGTTCCTATAAAGTTTCATGTTGCTGGAATTGCAATGGGCCTGGTCCTTGATACACAGGAATTTGGTGGAGATGGTAGCCCACTTATACTTTCTGATATTACTGGAGCTGAAGATGCCTCTGGTGACATGGATTTGAAGGTGTGACTTGTATTTTATTCTGAATTTGGTACTTGGAACTGCATTAGCAAGGTTAGTATATGTTGTTCTGCTGAAAGCTCAGTTTTCTTGTCTGTAACCTCTTGTTGCAGATTGCTGGTAATGAAAGTGACTATATAGATTTGGAAGTATTTGTCATGTATTTTTGCTATTAGGAGGCTTTGCTACAATGGCTAAATCTGTCTGATTCTTGCATTGTGGCAGGTAGTCGGGCTAACCTGTGATGGAGCAAGCACACTCCTTCGAGCTAGGGACGGGAGACAGCATATTCTGAGTTAAAATAAAAAGGAAGGAATATAAAAACATAGCAACTGCTGAAGTCACGGGATACAAAATATGGAAAACTGGAGAGGCCGATGGAAAGCCTGTTGGAGAGGTTTTTGGCCGGTAAATAGCTAAATCGGGTTTTACGGAAAGATTTAGAACATCTCTTAGGCCCTGTTTAGTTTCTCCCAATTTCCAGAATCCAGAATTCCAACTTTTTGGAAACCCCAAATCCAAAATCCAAGAAATCTCATGCACATGTTTAGCTCCACCCAAAATCAAGAATGGGAACACAAATATTACAAATTTGCCATGCATGCTGCTTCTTCTTCCAGGCACAGTCGATGGCACCAGCTGCTGCTTCTTCCAAGCACTAGCTTCTTCTTCTTCCGTGCTTCTTCCCGCTCCACCACGTAGCTGCCCCGCCGCCAGATTCGGCGCGCCCACAGCGTCGCCCGCCGCTGCCCCCGCGCCACACCGCCGCCGGAGCCGGCCCCGCCGCTAGATCCGCCCCGCCTCGTTGACGGCCTCGCGCCGCCGGCCTCGTTCTGCCCCATAGCCGCCCCGCCGCCAGATCCGGCGCTCCCCGGAGCCGGCCCCGCGCCGCCGGATACGCGCTGCCCCGGAGCAGGCCCGCCACCGAACGTGCCCTGCCCTGGAGCCGCCCCGCTGCCCGTCCCCGCAGGCCTCGGAGCCGCCCCGCCCGTCCCCGCCGGATCTTGAGCGCCGCCGCCAGTGGGTGTAGGTGGAGAGGGGGAGGAGAAGGAGAGGGGGAGAGGAAGAAGAAGAGGAGACAGCGTGCGAGAGAGTGGGCGAGAGAGCGTTCGCGGCCGGGGAGTTGCGAGCAAGCAGCGTGGCGGCGGCGGCCCGGAGACAGCGTTCGCGGCCGGGGAGTTGCGAGCGAGCGGGCGAGCAGTTGAGTGCGAGAGCACGTGCAATTGGGCTAAATTTGGGCTTATTTTGATCTCTGGACTCCAGAATCTAGAATTCAGAATGGGTATATTTTTCCAAAATATCCTGGATAGTGTTTAGATCCATTTCCCAGAATGCTGGGCCAAAATCCAGAATATTTTGGATTTGAGGAGGAACTAAACAGGGCCTTAGAGATGCTCTTAAAGTCATATCGTTGAGGTTGGTTGGTAGCTATTTTTAAGTTCGACATTCATCTGTCCTCAAGGCGTTTATAGTGCAAAACTGCTATTTCTATAATTCCCACCTCCAGAAATGCCATCCATTAAGTAAGTTATCCAACCACATGATCTAATGCCTTTCTCTGAATTCTGTTTCCTTGATCGTCTGAATCAGATAAATGCATGATAAGGGTCCACTCCGGCCAAGTTCTCGAGCTTTGCTTCCTGACACGGATTCAGAATCCAACCACGGTTCAACAAAAGAAAAGGCGCCACAGAAAGATGATGTCATCAAGATGACAAATGATCTCATCCGTTCGTACGGCGTCTGTACAGGCAGTTAGGATTAGAAATTGGATTAGTAGTTAACTGTATCACCGAAGGGCATGTCTTTTGGTGAGAGATGTAACTTCTATAGGTTGTGTCCTTTGGACACACCCCTTCACATGTATGAGATCAATAAAACACAATAGTTGTTCCTAGATCTTTGTTCATCTCATCCACTTTACAATACGTTATTAGACACATTGCTCTTAGGAACAGGAGAAGGAGGATGGCAACGGAGATGTATTCGTCGGGTATCGCCGGAACGTTCTCTTCCCCGTTACGGAAAATTCATGCTGTCATCGTCTCCGTTAACTGTCTCTGGTATAGATTCTTGCTCATCCCCGTACCCGTCGGGCATCAGTCGGGTAACAGATACCCGACAGGTACTGCATACCCGATAAGCAAGGACACTTGGGGTCGCAGCTTTGCAATCGGAGACGTTTCTTCTTCACCCGAGTATAAGTGTCGGAGTCTCGGAGATGCCGAGGAGAAGAAGCGAGGTTGCGAGGAGGACGAGCAAAGATGGCAGAGAGACCGAACTAAGGAAGCGAGGGGCACGAGCGCTCATGAGGCAGGCGTGCTTGTGCTGCTGACGGAAATGGTGAGAAAAAATTGAATTAGAGTTCCTAGAACACACAAACTATATATATATGATTGTTCAGATTTGGGCCAAAATACCTATGTTGAGTTTCTTTGGGTCTAATACTCACATGACAACTCAAATAGTCGGGTTCTCCAACGGGTAACGGGGACGGGTAAACAAGGAACGTTCCTGTACCTGCTATACTCGTCGGGGGTGGATTTTTGCCCATTTAGATGCCCGCGGGTAAAGATATGATCACATCCCCGTCCCCTAAGATTTTTTTTAAATTTTAGCCATTTTTTAATATAATTTTAAATCTAACACCGTCGTTTTTTTTTAAACTAACATTTTTTGCCGCGCCTATTGCCCTGACGCGGCCAAATGCATGTGCCGCGTCATGCATGGTGGCGCGGCACAGGGCTAACGTGGCGTGGGTCGGCCTGGGAGCCGATGACGTGGCGGGTCTTGCCGCACCACCGACCCTGGCGCGGCAGTGCCACGCCTGATCCGTGGCGCGGCTGGACCAGATATATACCGCGTGCGAGCCCGCCCGCCCGCACGCACCCCTGCCCTGCCCGCTCGCTCGACCGCCGCCGCCGCCGCCGCCAGCCGCTGCCAGCGCCCTGCCTGCGGCCGCACGCGCCTGCCCGGCCTCGCCTTGCCCCGCCCACGCCAGCACGGCCCGGCCTCGGCCGCTCGCCCACGCCGTGCCCGGCCACTCCGCCGCGCGCGCAGCGCCCTAGCCGACCGCGCCACGAACGTCGGCGCGTCAAGGCCGTCCGCTCCTAAGGTACCTCCCTCTCGATTTCATATTTTTTTTATTATTATCTAGTATAGTTAGTATTTTTTGTATCGCTACGGTACCTCCACGTGCCCTCGCAATTCTCGAGCGATCGGCGCAGAAGCAAAAGATTTGATGATGGTCTGCTAGTGCTAGCATTTTTAGGAGCATGTAGGGGTATCGAGGCTATTTTCATTAACTATTAGTGTCTTTGACCAAATTTATATAATAGCGTACTAATATTTATGATACATAACAGGTACTATTACATTAAGCATGGAGTATACTTTCGTAATAAACTTATTAGGAGATAGAAATATTGATACCGTTTTTTTTAGTTTTGATCAAACTTAAACATATTTGACTACTTGAGAAGCAAGATATGTATTTATTTTGAGACGGAGAGATTACTTGTAATTTTAGAACCAAAGTTTTATATGGATTGATTATGTATTTATTATCTAGTATAGTTAGGATTTTGGGTTTAGAGATTTAGGCTAGTTAGGTTAGTAAATTTGTTTGTGAACTTACTAATGTTAACTTGAATTTTATTAATTTGAATACTCTAATGCTTTATTTATCAATTTGTAACAGGATGGTCTCTCCCACGCAGCACTCGTTGTACCCTATTTTGGAGGTGGAGTACGGCGACCAGCACCGAGCAGAGCACACATCTTGAGTGACAACGACGTAGAGGTGTCCTTGCCTCCTTTGAGGCCCCGCACTCACACCAGGGCGCATCAGTGGGATGAGCGTTATACGTCGTACATACGGCGTGCCGGCTTTCTCGAGCTTGTCCGTGTTGTCAACCACGGTCTTTCGCCCCTTGACCCAGCACTATTTACTGTAGCTGTAGACAGGTGCGAGTGCATTCTTTGTACGTAAACTTTCTTGTAACAAATTGAAGGCAACTAACAGTCGTTTTATTCTTGTAACAGGTGGAGGCCTGAGACCCACACGTTCCACCTACCTTGTGGCGAGATGACTTTGACGTTGTAGGACATGAAGGCTATTTTAGGCCTTCGGTTGGGGGGACTTTCAGTGATAGGGATAGTTGACAACGATCACTGGAGGGAGCTGGTGGCTCAGTTTACTGGTTTTGTTCCACCGGACGACGATGCTTCCAAGAAAAATAAGTGAGCAATTCAAACATATTTAATACTTGCATTGCTTTACAGCTGGCATCGGGTCTCATTTTCTTTGATCAATTACAGGAAAAGTTCTGGTGTTTCGTCGTCCTAAATCACAGAGCGCTTTGAGTACTTGGACCCACAAGCTGAGGAGGCACAGATCGATAGGTTCGCTCGAGTGTGGCTCTAGCACTTTCTTGGTGCTTTCCTCTTCCTAGACGCCTCGGGCAACACCATCAGCTAGATCTTCCTTGACATACTTCGTCAGCCGTGGGAGAACATAGCGAGGTACAGCTAGGGCAGCACAGTCCTAGTATAGACGTATTGACAGCTATGCGTTGCCTGCCGTCGCACCTCAGGACATGCGAACCTTGGGGTTGCTCATACCTACTCTAGGTTTGGTGTTAAGAACGATTGTCCGTTGGGAGACCCCTTAATAATGGTTTACCGGTAAGTACTTCAGTTCATTATATTCTTCCAGGCAGTTAGATATGATGAGATTATTTGTTGCTAATTCATTATCGTATTCAATGTAGCAATGGAACGGGCATGATACACTCCCTATAGCTCTGTATATCTAGACGGAAGCACAGTTAGTTAGAGGAAATGCGTGGCGCAAGTACAGGGAGTATATGGACGGTCTCGATGTCCTAACACAGCACCAGGTTATGCTCTCTATACTATCGTAGCAGTGTCTTCTTCGATGTACACTATATCACAACCTAACACAATTACAAAATTTCACGTGTTTTGGTGTCCTTGGGATTCTTTGGAGCTCCAGGACTATCAGAGTCCTGTCACTAGGGACGAGTCATACGAGTATCGCTGCGACGTCCCTCTTATTTTCTTCCATGTGGTCGAGATTCACTTGCCCATCCGGGTCTGCAGACAGTTTGGAAGAATGACAGGCTGCCCACCACCGCTTTACTCCACCAATCAAGTATTGCACGGGTGCGTTATCGATTAATAACAATGCTACAATTTAGAGGTGTCTTTGGTACAACTAATATCGTTTTGTTGCAGGTTTGACCACAAGAAGAGATACAAGACCAAGGATTGGTGCGTGACACACAACTCGTACATCCATTTGTGGCAGACCAGGGTACCACATGCGGTCCTTGCGGGTCCTCCACACGACCAGCACACCTTCGACGAGTACCTGCGGTGGCTTCACAGGTCTACGAGGACACATATCAAGCCCCCGTACACTGACGTGGCGATTGATGAGGACTCGGAGGAAGATGTCATCGAAGATGTGTACGACGTTACCACTAGGGAGGACACACAGCTACAGAGAGCTCTGCTTCAAAGATACGTGGTAAGATACTTGAATGATATAATCTATTATCCTTTTGGTATTAAGTATGTGTACTAAAACTATCCAACCGCGTTTCTGTACCCAAGCGACACAATTGTCAAGGCTGTCCAACGAAGTAGCGTTCCAGCTTCACGAGTCTAGAGGGTAGGGGCCAGGTGTTCTCGCGACTTTTGTGGAGGTAAACATAAACTTGTCCGTTTCAAAAATATTTCTTTAGTGTATATGCGTTTGGGTAATGAACTAACTTTAACGTCTATTTATGTAGAAGGTGAAGAAGAGCTGCAGGAAGCTAGCTCAGAAGTTGAGCTGCATGGACACTCCTTATGAGGATCCGCCACTCCCCACGTGGTCGGATGGCACATCTTCAGCCTCTTTGAGGACACCAGCCAGCTCTTCTCAGCTGATGATGCAGGGTGCCACTTCCGCGGTGCGTACACCACCATATCATAGCACTGGGAAGGACCCTGCAACCGAGGACAAGGAGGAGGATGATGACGACGACGACAAACCCCTGGGCTTCCACGGACAGCACGACCAATGGGACGAATGGCCGCATGACGAGATTGGCATGTCTCAGCTAGGTGGTGCCCCATTTGGCACCCAGGGAGCCTCACAGATACTAACAAAGATGGTTTGTTTTAATACGTAGGCTCCATGAACTAACGATCATAAAGAATTATAAGTAATCGTGCGTATCATATACCTACAGGGTACGAGACGTACGCACTGTCGATGCGACCATACCGACATTGGCTACACTTCTAATGTGTTGCCAACAAATCCAAAGAGACAGAGGCGTCCGAGGGATCCTTACACTCCTAGGTCTTAGTTTGTTAGGTCAAATGAATATTGGCATCCGAAACTTGTGGGGTTATTTGGTTATGTTATGTCAAACTTATGTCAAAACAATGAATATGTTATGTGGCAGCTTATCAACTTGCTTCTTATTCGTTTCTTTGAGTCGCGGCAGCACTGCCAGCGAGATTAAGTACCCTGCGTTTGGGAACCGGCAGTCCCGGCATATCTGGACGCCGGTGGTAATTTTTCGTAATTGATTAGTTAAAATGGTGCATAACCGTATTATGAAAGACGAAAAACTAATCATTTGCTTATCAAATTCTCTATTCGTCCGTGAAAAAAACTCAACAAAATACGGGCACGACGCGTTTCGATTCTACCATCCAGGTAGCCCGGGCCGGTGGCAAGCGCAGCGGCCAGGGGGTGTGGCTGCTTGTGCGGTATATTTGGTTCAGCCACGCCACGCAACAGGGCGCGGCACTGCCACGCCAGGGTCGGTGGCGCAGCAAGACCCGCCATGTCATCGGCCCCCCAGGCCGGCCCACGACACGTCAGCCCTGTGTCGCGCCACCATGCATGGCGCGGCACAGGCATTTGGCCACGCCAGGGCAATAGGCGCGGCAAAAAGTGTTAGTTTTAAAAAAACCGACAGTGTTAGATTTAAAATTATATTCAAAAAAGGGTTAAAATTAAAAAAAAAATCTCCCCTAATTGATCAAATACCCGTCGGGTATCGGGGCCCTGTTGCCATCTAAGCGACAACATAGGCACGTATGCCTCTGCACCACCGTCGGTAAGCATGGCAAAGATCAACTTACCATCACATCTTGTTCGTGGCTTGCTCTTCACCCTTCGTCACGTCGGCGGAGTTCGTCGTGGCCCGATCTGACACCACGGCCACCATGGACAGTGACGAAGCATCTTCGAGCGCCTTGGGCCTCGCATTCGCCACAACGTTGCCCATGGTAATGGCCATGGTCCTTTCGGCCGCCTCTTCGACTCCGCTGTCCGTGGCCTCTGTGCAGATGTTGTTCCTCGCCGTCAATGGAGTCCAATTCATCGTGGCCGCCATGCTTCTTTGCGCATCCTCCATCTGTAGAGCCAGCCACTGTCCCCTCGCCTTGGCGTGGACGGTGCCGGCCCAAGCAACGTTGTGCCTCTAGCGGTTGAAGCCTCAGCGCCACCAGTCGTTGAAGCCCCAGCGCCGCCCGTTGATGAAGTGGGTTCCGAGCCCATCGCTGTACCCACATACGTCCCCATAGAGCCGATGTCACCAGCACCAGCACTGCCTCGTTACTGGTGTGACTTCTGCAAGGAGTACACACTGATGCCGCACACGTTGGAGTACAACTACTCACTGCCATCGCCCACGCCGGTCCCTGATACTCTAGTGGCGGCTGGCAGAAGCATTCCCAGCGACACCCTCGATCCCTAGTACTTCAACACTGTCGCCGCGCCGATGCTCCAGCAAGTGAAGACCGAGGACGAGGACAAGGAGATGGTGGCTAGCCCTGGCATCGGCAACCTCTTCAATCCTGGCGGCACACTCATAGCCAGGTCCGGTGTCCCACCGTACACCTTCCTCAATGCGGTTGGCCTTTCGGCGTCTCCTCTAGCAGCGGTGCTGCCCCTTCCCCAGAGCATCCTCACCGCACGCGCTGGCCCATCCGCACCTCGAGCCATGACTCTGCCTCTGGCTGCGATGCGCACTGAGGCTGCTGTCCGAATGAAGGCAATGACACTTCCGGCGACCCCAACAACTGATGCGACTCCATCTCCGGCCTAGGGCATCGCCGCCACGCCTCTGACTCTACATCGACTCCTGGGTCGCAAGGTGGCCACGGTGGACAGGCGCCCTGGCATCTGCAGGGGAACCTAGAGCCTAGCGACGCTTAGCCTCCTAAGTGCAAAGGTGTTGAACATGTCCGTCGGCGGCAACGGCTTCTCCTCCCCGACGAGGGGGAGTTTTCCTTGGCCTAAAGATGGCGAGCACGGGCGGCATAGTGGAGAGGAGCAGCGAGGTGATTTTGCGGCAGCGATGCCCTCCAGTCAAGCTACGGCGGCAGCCTCACCGGTAGCGCCGTGCAGTTAGGGGCACGCCGGCGCAAGGAGAGCGGCCGAGTTCCTCACAAGGCGACGATGCAGTGGGGTACGGGCGTGGGGGCCTGTGCGTGGCAGCCATCCGATGGCAGGAGGCAAAAAAACAGGTGTACTATGGATGAATAGTGTTTTGAGGCTTTTACATATGTGCAATTAAAAAAGTTTGTAATTACACACATGCCATTAAAAAAAGTTGACCGCACACATATGCCACCGTTCTGAACTTCTTTGCTCTCCAAGCCATTCCATCCGCGTTCCGTTCGTTTTTCACCGTCTAGGAGTCCTGACAAGTGGGCCAGGTCAGTCAAAACGTCCATAATACCCCTCTCATCCGTATCCTCTCTCTCTCTCAAACTCTTTCACAGCATCCACCCCCGCCCTGTGAGTCGCCGAGCGCCACCGCGTCGCCGTGCAGATGAAGGTGTCGTCGAGGAAGAAGCAGGCGCCGCCACAGCAGCAGTCGCAGTGGTGGGAGGAGGCGGAGGAGCAAGGGTTGCCGGTGGCAGCCGAGGCCATGGACGCCGTGGCGGCGGCCGCCTAGGAGGAGGAGGAGGAGGCAGCCGGCTGCTCGGGGAAGGCACCGGAGGCGAAAGCAGAGGGAAGGACGGTGGTGGTCGACGTGCGGGAGCCGACGGACACCGAGAGCCACGCGCTGCTCACCTGGGTGCTCGTCAATGTGGTCGCGCCCTTGGACCGCGTCATCACCATCCACGTCGTGCCGGCGTCCACCGCGGAGGCGGCGACAGCGGTCGACCTCGAGGAGGCGCCGTGTTTCTGCAACCTCAAGCAGGTCGCTGCTCTGTACTCCGAGTCTCTCTTTCACCTTGGCTGGGGTAGAGCTCGCCCACGCCCACGCCCACGGCGGCTGGCCGGTGCGGAGCTCGCCCGCGGCGGCCGGGGCGGAGCTCCCCTGCACCCGCGGTGGCTTGTCGGGGCGGAGCTCCCCCGCGTGCGCCCACGGCGGCCGGGGCGGAGCTCGCCCACGCCCGCGGCGGCCGGGGCCGAGCTCGCCCGCGCCCGCAGCGGCCGGGGCGGACCTCCTCGCGTCACCTCCACGCACACTGCGTCAGATCCATGGCGAGGACCGGCTGCGGCAGCTCCACGCGTGCCACCTCCTGGCTCTCGCCGCCGCCGTTGGGGACGAGGCCGCCTCCCTGCAGCTGGGGCCCTCGACGTCGCTGTCGGGGCTCATGCCGCTGCTGTAGCTCCCCGCCATCTCCTTCTTGCCCGCGACGACGCGGGAGGCGCGCCTGCACCTCGCCCGAGCGCGTGGCTGACAAACGGACCCCACCATAGGGTAAAATAGTCATTTCACCTGTCTGTTTGACACCATTAAGTAGAAAAGCGGACGGAATGGCTTGGAGAGCAAAGAAGTTCAGAACGGTGGCATATATGTGCGGCCAACTTTTTAAATGGCCTATGTGTAATTTCAAACTTTTTTAATGGCACACATATAAAAGCCAGTGTTTTTGGTGCGGAGAACGGAGGGGCACTGTAGATAGAACAACAATGCAGTAATAAATAAAGTCACCACGTCTAAAGGTCTTTGTAGAATAGATATAGAAGTGGACTGATGTTTGGAGTCGGGTGGGCCTGAAACTCCAAGAAGCAGAATCGGTCCGGGCCAGGGACAAAGATCCCAGCCCAGCCCAACCAAAGCATACCTGAGTTGTAGGCGGAGGGAGCAGAGAAACCCACAAACCAAAGCAAACCCTCGCCGCGCCGCCGCCTTCCCTCGTCCCCTCGAGGCCTCGACGACTCCGACTCCGACGACAGGGTAAGGGCTTCCTCCAGCCGCGTGCGAGCCCGACCATCCAGTTAGAGGATGAGCCGCAGCCTCGGGATCCCGGTGAAGCTGCTGCACGAGGCGGCGGGCCACGTCGTCACGGTCGAGCTCAAGACCGGCGAGGTCTACCGCGGCTCCATGGTCGAGTGCGAGGACAACTGGAACTGCCAGCTCGAAAACATCACCTTCACGGCAAAGGTTCGTTTCGTTTCGTTTGGTGTGCCTCGTCTCTCAATAAATCTCTGTGGAATAATGTTCAAGCAATGGATGGATTTCAGGACGGCAAGGTGTCGCAGCTGGAACACGTCTTCATCAGAGGGAGTAGGGTCAGGTTCATGATCATACCCGACATGCTCAAGAACGCCCCAATGTTCAAGCGCCTCGAGGCCAGGATTAGGGTCAGCACTCTTACACCTGCTCCTCCCTCTTTGTTCATACCACCTTTATTTATGATGCCACTGTTGCAATTTCTTCCTCATCTTGGCATATACCACACTAAAGAAGTTTAATTGCTAACCATCGCTCATCTTCCTGCAGGGTAAAGGCTCAGCTGTTGGTGTCGGCCGAGGCCGCACGGTCGCCATGCGTGCTAGGGTAATCACATCTTGCTTTCTCTCCACAAGCATCACTTGTTAACCTGGAAGGATTTGATTCATTCAATAACTCCATAAATTTTGAATCCTGTGAATAAATCTTCAATTGCTGTCTAGATGTAGTTCATGATGCTTGACGCAGTCCAACACATGCAATATTATCCAAATAGCTATAATCACAGAACATCCTAGAGCAGTCCTCCATATCTAGTAATCTAGACATGCCTTTGACAGCATTGCCCAATCCCCATTCTTTTGCAATGCTGCAATTCTCACTCATCACTCTGTTCACGATCATTTGAACCAAGGCAAGCAGCTTGAGATATGTTTTAGCTCGACTAGTGTGGTGTGGATCATGAGCCTCACCTGGCCTATTGCTCCTGCACATTAGAACATCTTTCTCCTGTAGTTGCTCTCATGTTAAATCTAAGGCACGCTGTTTCCATGTTTCATCACTAGTTTCTATTGAATGTCCTTGCTAGTTGCACTATCGCCTTCTCTTCAAGATGGGTAATAGTCTTGATTTTACTTTCTCTCGAGCCTGTGGATTTATACTAGAAAAGAAAAGAGTATTTTGTGTTTGAAGTCACCCTTTTCTTTTCAACCGTTTGATCTTGAAATCTTTGCTACCCAGAACTAAAATGTGAGAGTACACCATGAAGTTTAGAACAAATGTATTTACACAATCTAGCTTAATTTGCATAAGAAAGCGTGAAGAATATGAACTGTTCTGACTTTGATCACAACTAGTCATGTATCACATTTCCTATGTTTTTGCCTACCAATCAGCAGTCAGAACCCACTTACAACAACAACAACAACAACAAAGCCTTTAAGTCCCAAACAAGCTGGGGTAGGCTAGAGTTGAAACCCAGCAGAAGCAATCAAGGTTCAGGCACATGAATAGTTGTCTTCCAAGCACTCCTATCTAAGGCTAAGTCTTTGGGTATATTCCATCCTTTCAAGTATCCTTTTATTGCCTCTACCCAAGTCAACTTCGGTCTTCCTCTGCCTCTCTTCACGTTACTATCCTGGCTTAGGATTCCACTACGCGTCGGTGCCTCTGGAGGTCTTCGTTGGACATGTCCAAACCATCTCAACCGGTGTTGGACAAGCTTTTCTTCAATTGGTGCTACCCCTAATCTATCACGTATATCATCGTTCCGAACTCGATCCCTTCTTGTATGACCGCAAATCCAACTCAACATACGCATTTCCGCGACACTTATCTGTTGAACATGTCGTCTTTTCGTAGGCCAACATTTTGCACCATACAACATAGTAGGTCTAATCGTCGTCCTATAAAACTTGCCTTTTAGCTTCTGTGGTACCCTTTTGTCACATAGGACACCAGATGCTTACCGCCACTTCATCCACCCTGCTTTGATTCTATGGCTAACATCTTCATCAATATCCCCGTCTCTCTGTAGCATTGATCCTAAATATCGAAATGTATCCTTCCTAGGCACTACTTGACCTTCCAAACTAATATCTTCCTCCTCCCGAGCAGTAGTGCCGAAGTCACATCTCATATACTCAGTTTTAGTTCTACTGAGTCTAAAACCTTTGGACTCCAAAGTCTCCCGCCATAACTCCAGTTTCTGATTCACTCCTGTCCGACTTTCATCAACTAGCACTACATCGTCTGCGAAAAGCATACATCAAGGGATATCCCCTTGTATGTCCCTTGTGACCTCATCCATCACTAAGGCAAACAAATAAGGGCTCAAAGCTGGCCCTTGATGTAGTCCTATCCTAATCGGGAAGTCATCCGTGTCTCCATCACTTGTTCGAACTCTAGTCACAACATTGTTGTACATGTCCAGTCCAGAACCCACTTATAAGGGAATTTGAATTTTGAAGCATCCTGGGAGTGTTTGGATGTGAACTTCAAAATGTGCAACCATCTGCATTGAAATCATCTTTGTATTTACACGACTTGCATGAATCTGATATATGCCTGCACACATTCAGATCCTTTTATTTGTGTGTATACTTATTGTGTTATACATATGTTATAACCTTTTGCCTGCCACTTGATGTAGGCTGCTGCTGGTCGTGGCGGTGGTCCTGTTGGACGAGGTGGTGCACCCCCTGTGAGGAGGTAGATCTGTCTAAAGGATCGCGCACGCTTTTATCCGGCAAACCAAGCTTTTGCCCTAGTTGCAAAATCTTTGCTTGGGCATCCATGCTTGTAAGGTAGCTTATCTGCAGTAGTTTGTGTTTACAGAATGGATGCAAGACTTATGTAACTTTGCCCCACAGTGTATTGCTCGAGTGTGGTGTTAGCTTTAAGCACGAGAAGACTAAGTTTCAACGATGCTATGTTGCTATTGAGGGTGTGATTTGGATATATAGATTAGTGACTGCTGCCTGTACTGGTCAGAAAATGTGCTCCTTCTTCACGTTCCCTAGCTTTGCAGTTGAGGTAACCTTAATGATCATGGTGATAGTTGTGAGTACTGGTGCCCTTGGTACTTGTTGCTGCTTTAGGAGTGGCATAATTAGCTTTGCTAGTGATGACCTTTGGGGTACCCAGATCGAGCTCAGGTGTTTTTAGAATGTATAAGAGTGAATAGCAATACATATGCATATCATCATGAATTAGTAAGTACTTCATGTAGGACAAGTCGGTCGATGCCGTGCATGAGAATTGCCCATGATAATCAGGCAGATGTCTTTCGAAGCAAGCATTTAACTGATCAGTGTCTTTCGGAACAGTTACCAATGTGCCTCGCGCGTGCCTCTCCTTGCCTATACCCGTCTCGTCTGCTAAGCTTTGTCATTTGGCCTGGGAGCATTTGCTTCCCAAGCTCACTGCGAGACCAATTTCCTTTTACCTCATCGGAAATTTCAATCAGCTATGCGTATCAAATTATTGATGAATTAACTGAGAACTACATGCACAGATAGTTTGTCTTGGAAACAAATTCCTTGGACTTTCGCAGGAATCCCTGTAGGAAATCCACAGGAATTAGCTCCTCCTCATAGGAAAAATGCAATTGGAAAAAAAAATCCCACATTCCAAAGGGGATCCAAATACAAAGGCAGTTCCACGACTAGGGTTCTGACATGTCACTGCTGCTTCACCAGCTTCGCCCTTCCACAGCAAAAGCAACCACAGCGCGTGAGGAACTTATCCAAGGATTACTGTAGTAGAATGAATGCTACATAGAATGTACTCGGATGTTAAAATCTGAACAACAAAATTACATGTACTGGTATCATCCAACAATCATTCAAAGTAGCAGATTACAGGTAAGGTGCAATAACACCCAGCTGAGTACCCGTATGGTATCATTTAACATTCACTCGTAGTAGATTAGAGGTACCATCCAACAATTATCCAAAGTCACAGATGACAGCTCCATCATCCAGACATCAAGCAAACGTACTCAATGGTGATGAGCACACAACTCAAGAATAACCATATGACCTGACATAACTTCAACTTTCTCAAACTGCATCATATCTCAGCGCACCTGCTGCTTTTGCTTAGTTATCCGAGCTCAATGAAGTCTCGCCAGGCGAATCACTTTCGTCTTGCATGCGCTTCATCTCATATGCCCATTCTAACCCAGAGCAGTAATGGAGGGGGGGATTGAACCTATGGTCATTCATCTCAGGAGGAAGGAAGGCTCCATTCTCAATCAGGAATCTCACAGCCTTCTTATTCCTTTCTTTGGCAGCAATATGTAGAGGAGTCCCTGTGTTCAACCAAGAAAAGGGCCAATCAGACTCCCAGGATAAAAGAACAGATCTACTCATATCATTATTCTGTATAAACATGTTACAATAAGTTTCCACACACTATTGCTAGAGAAGAAGCATATATGATTTAATCATGAAGTGGTTTCTTCCATACAAAATTGCCACATGTCCTTGCGCATGAACTGAAACCATGTTACATCATTCAGATACAACTTCAGTTTAAACTGAATGAATCTGAGGCCCAGAATAACCAGGAAGGCATCACTACTGCATACTTATGCAAACACATGTAATATCCAGGTCTCAGAGGAGGGGGAGTGCAACTCTGCTGATAATTAAATGGAAGGACAACTAAGCAGATGCATAGTGGTTACATAGCAAGGCAGTCAACATATGCTGGAAAGATATGTTCATGAAGCAGCATCAACTCCATCATGAAACATGATTAATGACACTGCAAATGTGCATAGTCAACAACTTTACTCTCTAACAGTACAGGCAATGAGTCAGAGGAAGTGTGAACTTACAGCCACAGGCCCCTTTGGTTCTAGCATCAATATTGGCACCACGCTCCAGTAGTTCATCCATGATTTTAACATGCCCACCCTGAGCAGCCAGATGGAGTGGGGTAGCACCAGGACATTTTGGTCCCCATGCAGGTGCATTGACATCCATCCCATCATCCAGGAGACGTCGGACCTAGGCAAAAAGAGAACCATATTTGTTATCTAATAAGATAGGTGAATAAACAAAAACATTTAGCACTAGGCACTGTTGCACCGACAGGCAACAAGAGAAATAAAAAGAGAACATTATTAATAAAGGTTAATATAGGATGAATATCATTCTGAAGGTTAAAACAGTGGTATTTCTTCCCAAATGTGTCTATAACAATTACCAAATGAGTCAACGCAGTATATTCATTGCTAGTTGAAGCACATGAAAACAAGGAATAAGAAAAAGGGAAATAGTTATGTACAGCCAGTCACAGATGAAGATTGGCAAAATACTTGATGAGGAACTAGAATTGAGAATCAGAAAATTCAAAACGAATTGAGATAGTAGAATTTTGAACATGGTCATATGGGCTTAAGATGGGCACAGAATTTTGATATAATTATAAAGGTGATGGCCAACAAAACTAATTTTACATCTAGAAGCAGTTGTTTGTTTGGATTCATCGATTGAGACTTGTTGGATTGCTATGCTTAGCTTCAGGGCGGTGACAAAAAGAATTACTGAAATACTGGTTACCTTGACCTGAGTGCACTTTTATGCAAGGTTCGAAGAAACGCAATTAAACGTCGTTTAGTGCACTTTTACCTTGATCTGAGTGCACTTTTATGACAAAAAGAATTGCTTCTGCTGGGTTTCAACTCTAGCCTACCCCAACTTGTTTGGGACTTAAAGGCTTTGTTGTTGTTGTTGTTGTTGTTAATCTCGATTAAACGCTAAACAGAGGACCCAACGTTTCATTTAGGGCCTAGGCGCCCAATTAAGCGCTGGGCACACCTAGACTGCTGCGTCTACGCGCTAGGCGGCGTGTTGGCGGCACAGACGCGTTAAAAATCGGCGCTAAGCGTCGCTGGGCGGGCGGGCGGCAGCCTCGTGTGCGCGGAAAGCACGAGCGGGAGAGTGCACGTTCGTGCGGGAGCAAGCGCAGGCTGCGCGTGGAAACAGAGCGGGCGGGAGGGATCAGATAGTTATGGCGAAATTACTCTGCTCCTTCTCTTTCCTCACACACGCGAGGCCGTGACCTGCCGCCGCTCTTGCCGCTAGTTGCGAGCGGAGCCCCTGCTCGAGAAATCGCACAGCCTGGAGGGGAATCGAGGGAGCTGCTCAACAAATCGGCACATCCTGGAGCGGAATCGAGTGCAGGAGCAGCTGGTGCAGGCCGCGGTGTTCTCCTGCAGTCCAGCCCCTTGCAGTTGTCGCCGGCTATTGCAATTGCAAGTTTGATGTTTGCTAGTGCTAGTTGCCTAGTTGGTCAATGAATTGGATCAGTCTGCTAGCCTTTATGCGTGCTACCTCTTTAGTCCTTATGTGGTCGATGAATTGGATTGGGTTCTGCAGTCTGCTAGTCTTTATGCGCGCTACCTCTTTAGTCTTTATGGTGTCGATGAATTGGATTCAGTAGGCTAGCGCCTAGCGTTTTCTTGAACCTTGCTTTTTATGTATTTGGTGTTTATTTGTGTGTGATGTGTGCACGCAATTCATGCGAACCATCACGTGCTGCAATCTGTATATGGTATTCTGCCCATATGGATATAACTGGTTACAGTCTATTTCCATTCTTTACTACACCTAATAAGTTGGACATTTGCTGACCTTTGGGAATATTTTATATACCATCAATCAAAATACAATAGCAGGCTCCTTTTCCCCTCTTCCAAAGTTTTGGTAATAGTATGGGTTCATTCACAGTCTAATCTAGTTTTGTATAGCATGCAATGTATCAAGAGAAATAAAACGGGAGAGAGGGTATGTATGAATGGTGGTTACCTCCTTGAGGTCTCCCTTGCGAGCAGCAACGTGGAGCGGGTTCCAGCCACGGTCGTCAGCGTCGTGGCAGCTCCGGGGGCGGCTCATGCTGAGCGACCTGCGCACCAGCACCATGGTATCCTTGGCGGCTCCTCGGGCAGCAGGACAGGGGAGGATCTCCAGCCTCAGATCCAAAGCAACGGAGCAATGAAGCGAATGGGGGCAGAAAGTAGCGGGGATCGGTTCCGATGGAGGAAGCAGCCGGGGTGGTGGCGGAACCGCGGAAGCAATTCAGAGATTGGAATCGGAGAAGAGGGATCGGAGGAGACGACTAGCGGGAGTAGTTGCCCATGCCGAAGGGAGCAAAGGGATTCAAGCCGGGTCCGAGCGCGCGGAGGTTCTTGTGGAGCATCGGCGAGGAAGACGGCGGCGTCGATGAGCGGCACGGGGCGTAAACCATAGTATGGGGGCGCGTGCTGTCTGGTGGTGCCGGTGGATTTGTTCCCTTCTCGTTCCCTACTCCAATCGAATCGGAATTCGACCGCCAAGCAGATCAGAGGAAGACGGAATTGGGGATCATAGCTAGCCTATCCCGCCGCCGATCCAGCCTCTGCGTCTGCCTGGTGGTGGAGCTGGAGGGAGCGAGAGGGGGAAGGGAAGAGGCGGATGAGCAAGCAAACCCTAGTAGAAACAACAACAAATCGGAATCAAATTCCCGTCCTCTTGCTTGTTTTCCGATGAGACAACTTTTTATTTGTGGATGGATGGACGGAATTGCCCCCGAGCGGCCGAAACGGACACGACACGACCAGGGTTGTGTCGGGTGCCCCGATGGGAAGGACGCGAGGTAGCCCATGGGCTAAATTTAGAAAGTAAGTAAATGGAGGCCCATGAAGGGCCCACCTAGATTTCATTCCGCTACGGTTGCGACGATTCCCCATTTTGCGTGCAGTGCAAAATCCCACCCGCCGGCAAAACCCTCTTCCTCTTCTTCTCCCCGCCGCCGCAGCCATGGCCGCCGCACGGTCCCGCGCAGCCGCGGCGTGGGCCCGCCTCCTCTCCCTGCGGCCGCACAGCCTCGCGGAATCCACCGCACTCCCCTCGCCATCGACATCACCTAGGCTCGCGGATCACGCCGCCGCGCCGCCACCTGGCATTCTCCGCCTCCGCCGGGGGCGCCAGGCCCAACCAGAAGATCCAGAGCGAGCGGGTCGTGCACGAGCTGCTCGCTCAGGTCGAGCGCGAGCGCCAGCGGGAGCGACAGGACCGCCGCGCAAAGGACTGGCAAGGACCAGGAGGAAGAGCCAGAGGAGGAGGAGGAGGACTACATGGGCGTCAAGCCGCTCATCGAGAAGCTCGAGCGACGCAAGGCCAAGGAGGCGGCCGCCGACGAAGGCTTCTGGGAGCCCACCGACTCCGACAGCGACGAGGACGACGAGCGCTACACGCCCGACGCCATCAAGCGACGCGTCGACGAGTTCGAGCGCAAGTGCAAGCGCCATGGGGAGTACCTTGCAATCATTCGCAGAGGCCGGTAATAAACCTACTAGCAGCCTCTCATCATCCCGTCCTCCATCCATTTC
>NC_089586.1:6466544-6554939 GCF_019320115.1 Miscanthus floridulus
GCTATCGGCTTCGCCCAACCCCTCCTCCTGGGGCTTGGGGGCTGGGCGACCATCGGCTCTCTCTGACCCTTCTCGCCCAGGCTCGGGGGTTGGGGATGGCAATGTGCTGCTCGCCCCAGGCTTAGGGGCTGGCCTCCCATCGACTCCATCTAATCCCGAGGTCATAGAGGTCGATGAATATCCAGTGGTGGAGTTCAACGAGGATCCAGCTACAGGGTCTGACCCCTTGCCTGACTGGAGGGTCCCTTACCTTGATTGCCTCATCCGAGAGGTGCTCCCGACGGATGAGACAGAGGCCTGATGGCTTGCGCACTGCGCTAAGTCCTTCATCATCATCATCGTGGGATAACTTTACAAGAAGAGTCACACCAAGGTCCTACAGCACTGCATCCCTACCGAACAAGAGAGGTGGTTGCTGAAAGATATCCACGGTGGGACCTGTGCACACCACACCGTGCCATGGACTCTCGTCGGAAATGCATTCCGGCAAGGCTTCTACTAGCCAACCGCCATGGCCGACATCGAGAAGATCGTGCACACCTATGAATGGTGCTAGTTCTACGCTCGATAAACCCATTTGATAGCCTAAGCATTCCAGATGATCCCCATCACATGGTCATTCATGGTCTAGGGGCTTGATCTAGTCAGGCCCCTTAAGAAGGCGTCTGGGGGCTACACGCATCTACTTTTCGTCGTCAACAAGTTCACGAAGTGGATTGAGGTGTGGCCGATCTCAGTGATCAATTTTGAGTAGGTCATGCTGTTCTTCAGCGACATCATCCATCGCTTCGATGTCCCAAACTCCATTATCATGGACAACAGCACACAGTTCATCGGGAACAGGTTCCTTTGATTCTGTGATGACCACCACATCCACGTGGATTGGGCCATCGTGGTGCACCCCCGCATGAATGGGCAGGTTGAGCGTGCAAACAACATGGCCCTACAAGGTCTCAAGCCTAGGATTTTCAACCGATTGAACAAGTTTGGAGGGCGATGGGTCGTGGAGCTTGAGAACAACCCCCAACCGAGCAATCGGCTACACGCTTTTTTTCATGGTCTATGGTTCCAAGGCCATCCTACCAACGGACCTTGACTATGGGGCACCCAAGGTCAAAGCTTACGACGAGCAAGGGGCTGAGGCATCCCTCGAAGAAGCCATGAACCAGCTCGATGAGGCGCGTGATGTTGCCCTCCTCCGCTTGGCCAAGTACCAGTAGGCGCTGCGCTGGTACCACAGCCGTCGGGTGAGGGGTCGGTCCTTCAACGTCGATGACCTAGTGCTTCGATGCGTCTAGAGCAACAAGGACCGCCACAAACTTTCTCCGCCGTGAGAGGGGCCATACGTCGTCGCTGAAGTGCTCCGACCCAGCACCTACAAGCTCAAGACCATCGACGGTAAGGTCTTCATCAACGCATGGAACATTGAGTAGCTACGTTACTTTTACCCTTAGGTTTTTCCAAATTGTTAGCACAACTGATGTAAAATCATGTTTCTAAAATAAAAAGCACTCTCCCTTATCAGTTTCCTTATCATTTCCTTGGTTTTTAGTGACACCCGACCCCAGCAACGACCAGGGGTTGGGCCTCACTCGAGGGCTGATAAGGGAATACTCTTACTCAGAAATACTCTTCACATCCTACCCCTTCCTACGTTAGGGCCTAAAAAGTAAAAGTCACAAAGACTAACTTCGAGTAAAACTAGGTGGACTGCTAAAAGACTTACGCCCCAACGGCCATGGTGCTTTTGCTCCCTGGCATGATTGAAGTTTTTTCACCCGTGGCCTGAGCTATGCAGACTCAATGTTGGAAGGGATCAAGTCGTATTAATTCGCTTTACATTCGAAATAAAAACTTGTTCATCACAAGTTCGCATCACATTCTTTTTTTACATTAAAAAAGGGACAAGTGTTTAAAATGACAAGAAATACTTGTTCATTACAAGTTGATGGTGCTATGACCCAAATCCATCTAACTAGTTAACCCCTCTAGGGGAGGACTATATTCTCTATCCTATTTGCCAGGTCTTGCGAAAGGGGAGCCACCGCCATCTCCATCTCCTCCAGCTCCTTGTCTTCATAACCAGGCGCGTAGCCGAGGCTCATTGCTTTTAGATCGATGCTGTCCCTATAATGGGAATGAGCAATCACAGAGGACCGATTAACGCCGGCACAAAGAACATCCCTCTCAAGTTGGCATGCTCGAGAAGTGATCTCAATGACACGGGGCACGAGCGAATTGGTCCCCTCCGACTGCACCACATCGAGGTCATCACAAACCACCCCGATGGCAGCACTCAAGATACCAAGCTCATCACCCTCTATCTAAAGATTCTTCTACACCTTGGCAAGCTCCTTCTCTAGGTCCTTCACCTTCATCCTTTCCTGAGCTAGATCCATGGCGAGCCCAACAGAGACACTCTCGGCCTCTAGCTTTTGGTTCGTCCACCTTTCAAGCTCAGCCTGGAGAGAGCCAACTTGCTGCTATGCAGTGTCGCGCTCACTGTGAGCCATGTTATGCTCTGAACGAAGCCTCTCCATGGCTTAGGACAACCCATCCTGCTCCTTACATAGTCGATCAATCGTCATGGCATCCTGGCTCATCCTCGTCTCTAGGGCTACGAGTCTCTCCTCGACCCCCAGCTTTAGGTCCCTCTCCTTCTCAACTTCACCCAGGAGGTCAAAGATCCACTAGCAGGCTTCAGCATACCTCTGGAGTAGCTCATCCCGCTCCTTCTAGATCTACGCGCCTTCTTCGTCATCTTCGTGTGACCTCTCCGATAGATCCGCAAACATCTTTTTGGCCTCATCAGCATATCGATGGACCTCTGCCTCTCGAGTCTGAAGGCTGGCTGCCTCCTTGGTAAGGGAAGTCAGCTTGGTCGCCCTCCGCTGGGCAGTGATAAGCTACGCTATCACCTTCCTGCGCAGCCGCACCTCCTCGATGAGGCGATCACAGGCGTCCTTCTGCTGACATAGGAACCTAGACTTCTCTCGGCTGCGAGCCATAAAAGACTGCAGGTAAACATGAGTCAGATACACAAAAAACCAAGGAGAAGAAGGACGAGAAGCAGGATCGCGTGGTATGTGGCCAGCCGGGATGACGGCGTCACGCAGCACGCACATTGAGTTGTTCAGGGCCTCAAGCGCGGATGAGACCCCTATGTTGATACTCTCCCATTCCATGTCCTTAGTGGCATCATCGAGGGTGAAGAGCATCGACGTCGGGTCCCCCGGTCCATCCACCGAAGAAGGGGCTCTCCCCGCGATTGCACATTGCCACCCGATCCCTCTCGTAGCAACGCTGTGGCAGAACCGCCTAATATAATGGACTCCCCAGAGTATTTGTCTTCCATTAGACACTAAGTACCCTAAGTGAGTGCACCAAATCATGCCGTTCTGTCGAGCACACCCAATGGAAGAACTCAAAAATCCACATTTTTAGCAGGATCATAAACGAGAGGATAAAGCTTACAACATTCTTAACTATGTCTCACATCACTTTATTACAACATCAGGTACTTAAACAAGTTGGATGCAGTAGCGAAAATTAAAACATATGTTCTGAGTTACAGTGGAAATGGAGATTAATTTAATGACATGGTGAAGTAGTAACGTAGTGGACATTCTATACAAGATATGCTATCAGCTTATAAAACTTTTCTTATAAAAACACTTAGTGAGGGTTATAAATAAACTCTACAATTGCAGCGTAAAGGAATCCCTCGCTGAGCCCACCAGAAGGTTTCCACTCACAAGAGTCATCTCGCATCCGTCTGACACCTGCAACAGAGGGAATAAAACCCTGAGTACTCAATTGTACTCAGCAAGACTTACCTAACAGGAGGAAAATAAAAGACTCCAAGGATATGCAAGGCCTTCTGGCTTGTGGGTTATTGCCATTGCAGGAAGCATCACTAATAGTGAATCCTTACATTCTAGGTTTTAGCAATTGATTTTAGTTGTTTAACTTATTATGCTAGGTAAGCACCTATGCTACTTTCAAGCAGGTGATAAGCAAACAGAACCGTTTTATCCTTCCAAGTTCTAGTTCTTATTACGGTGCTAGACCATAGCCAAGTCACTACCGTCTCAAAGAAATGGCGATTCGCGAATCAATGTATCCCAGCTGGGTACACCAAAACACACGCCCCGTTTGTACCCCAAGCACAAATGGAACCAACTCACCTCTCTCCTGTCAAGGGGTCTAGGTCCCCGTCCAAACTTGGACTCTAAGCCCCCAGCACCTGAGACCTAGCCTCAGTGTGGTGCTTAGACCTCCACCTAGAACCCACCCCTAAAGTCGGTCTGGAAAGAGCCAAAACCCATGACAAGAGAATGACAAGTCTTCCCACTCCCATAAGCAAGTATGTGCTCAGGATAATAAGTCTATGACCTGACTACCATCCATAGCAACTGTCGGACCTTAATCGACATAGGCAGAACAATTGGAATCCGAGCCTCGCTCGAATGCCTAACTAAGTTTAGATCGACGTACCACTTCGCCCAGTCTCCATTTGTCATTCATACCTATTTTAGTAGATAATATATAATAATAATATTTTCCTATCTCTCGTGAGTGACAGGTAATCACTCGTCTTCTACCGGATCCTATAGCATAGATATCTACATGATCCTATCATATTAGTAAGACTCATGGGATCAGGATGTATATATGCAAGTGGCTTCCATTCAACTCCTTGAAACTTAATGCACAAGCATAAAGTAAAGTGCAGAATAATAAGGGTTATGCACCGGGGCTTGCCTGGGTAAGATTTAACCAAAGATTAGCACTCCATCATGGCAATACGATCATCAAGGCATCATCTTTTCTGCTACTCTGCTCGACTCCACGATCCATCATTTTCCTATTATGATATTCGCATTTACAACGTAGAAAACATAATTAACCAACATCGTGGTGCTCTGGCCAGGACTATATGGTGGAAAGGCGCATGGGCGGCTTAAGACGAAGCGGCACAGTTCGATCAACCATAGCATGAACACACATGCACAGGTGAAGGGACATATAGGGTTGGTGCAACACGTTTGAATCGAAGTGATTGAACGCAAGCGGGGCTCACCCACGGTGGCTAGCGAGTCAAAGCGAAGCAAGGCTCCATCCTCCATTGCAGCTGGGGTTAGATGGTCTTGACGCTATGGCGAGCGGCTCCTACCCATGGTAGGTAAATTGTGAGGCGAGGGAAGCGCCACAATGGCCGACTACAGTGGCCACCACCACGATCTGGCTCCACACGCGGCCCAGTAGCCAGCCTTGCGAGCAAGACGCACACGCCGCCGTGGAAGCTAGGCCATAGCTAGCCAGGGTCGACCAACACCGGGTCAAGAACGACGCACAACACCAACTGGGCGCATGAGCTTGATGGCGACGATAGCTCGGTCACGACTCAAGCTCATCACCAGCAGCGCTCTCGCGCGTGGTGACCGCGCCCACAGGCCCAATCGGTCGAAACGGTGACAAACACATTTTTTAAAGCGGATCAGAAAATATTAATGTTCACACTTGAGGTTCAACTAACTCCCCTATCCTTAAGCCCGCAGTACCAACATTCCAAAGAAACAATTGGCACATCAAGAGGACAGCCAGAGAGGGAGATAGGAGCATGCCAACATGGGCTCGTTGCTCTGAACGCTGGTTCGTGAACGAGCACCAAATCATGGTTCGTAGCATGTCCTGACGAAGTTCGAACAATTTTTGCGAGAGCATCGCAACACCTAACATGACTATAACCTACACCATGCTCAAGTGCCCACTTTGATGCAACCAACTATGCAAAAACATGAAGTTAGTGTTTAAGTATTTTTGTTAGTATTTAAATGCCAAAATGGCATTGTCTATCACTATTTCAACTTGAAGAGACCAAGGGGTTCGGTTAGAACTAACACTCCTTACCGAAATTTTTAGGAGGTTCAAACCTACTTAACTTCGACCAACAAGGCTGTTAACACTGGATTTTGGTCGATTCTGGAAGATGACAGGTAGACCCACATGCGGAAAGAAGGGTGTTCGGCAAACAAAACAAGCGGTCGGCTAAATGCTTGTGCGGTCGGTTACTCTAGAAGGCGGTAACTCCATTCGGGAAAATAGAAGATGGCAGGCAAGACCGATCGGAAAGATGAGAGTTGTAATAATAAAGGAATTTATAAGTTTAGGGTAAGGAATCGTAAGTTTCCAAGTTTGTTTAGAAGTTCCTTTGTGAATCGTAGTCCTCTAGGACTCATGTTTTGTCCAGGGTATAAATATTGACCCTCGACCATTGTAATAAGGGTTCACAACCAAATCAATACAACCGGCCCCGTGCCAACTTTCGAGTCCTTTTGTCATGTCGTCGAGTTCTTCGAGAGGAGTCATCGATCCGTCGACCTCCGTAAGTTCCGACAACCTTGTTATCATGTTTAGTATCATGCAGTGGATTTAGACGTGATGCAAGTAGTCTTGTTTGTTTTCAATGATCGTGCGGCGGATCTTTGCTTGACAATCAAGAAGTCTTTGCTTATGCTTTGCTTATGAGTAAATACCGTGCGGCAGGCGTTTGTTCAATATGCTTAGTGGAAGCAAGACAGTTATCGGCTCTATTAGATATGGCAAATCTAAATAGATTCATTAAGTTATCCAGTGTTGCATGTTTTAAATATTTTATATATTTGTAACACACTTCTGCCCAATCTAGATCGATATTGTTCGGCCTTCTCTTACGGTTTATTTCGTGCTTCAATAATCATTATTTTCGTATTACCTTCACAAATAGGTAATACGCTCGTAATGGCTGAATTATTTTGATCTAGATTGTCACATGTCGTGGGTTCATGCATTTTAATTACGTTTAAGCTTTGACGAAACTAGGTGTCGTGCGGCAGATGCAGGTTTTAGATTAGTTTAAGTGTATTTATTTGCACGTTCCTCCTTCATGGACCCCAACTCGGCTAGACTGCCAAGCTTGGTTATGCATTCAACTCATAATTAATTTCATTTGTTCAAATATGTCTTCCCATGTACATGTATTCGGCAATTAGATCTTTACGTGCATTCATCTCACGATTAGCTGAATGATTTATGAACTTGTTGGCAGACAGCTCTTTATAGCTGTATGTCGTTGTAAGTGGCTTCAGGGCCGTATATGAGGAACTGTCTGGTATTACCCGACACGTTCCGGTTTGACATTTAATTGTTCTATCCCTTGTTAGTTTTCAGGTCAAACTGACTGGCACGCTTCCGGATCACGAAGCACTCGGGAACCCGATTGAAGCCACGCTTTTCGGCTTGCTGTGTGTGAGGCACAGTGTGTCACATTTTGTGTCAACACACTTTTTGGCACGCTCGGTGGGACAACTCTGCTAGTTCAAGATGGCATCTGAGATCAACAATGATCATGTTCTGGATGTAAGCATGGCAGAATTGCCAGATAATTACAAGGATTTAGTGCTACAAGCATGCGAGCAATACCAACGGAAATGCTTGATGTCTTTTTCCAAAAACAAGAGCAATAAAGTATTTCAAAAGCAGTCAATGCCAAGGGTTCTTCTTCCGCATCAAACTGATTACACTGAAGAGGAGGATGCTCAGAAGATGGCAGCCCTGGTTTATAAAGCTATGGGAGAGACCATGACAAACCATCACACAGCTTTTCTGAATACCTTTCGGGCAATCATGATCAGTACTTTTGGCCCAATGGTTGATAAATACTTCGAAGAAAATGTTGGACCACTCAGTGGGCCGACGCTTTTCAATGTTCCAAAGCATCAAGAGAAGCCTGTTGGAAAAGAAGTAGCGTCGCCTTCAAATATAGGTGGATTGACTCACACTGAAAAGCAATCACATCCCACCTATGGCCAGGTGACATTTGGTACCACAGGAGAAGTGCCACCTTCAGCTTATAGAGTTTCTCCAGCATCAAACAGATTGCAGAAGAATATGTATGGAGATGGATATCAAGAATTTACTGATTACAGTGCTATCAATGCTGTGCCAAATCCAGGGTATAGAAGTGTTTCAGGATTGCCTTCTGGAGTGCAAGTATAAGGAAATCAGGATCCAGGCATTGATGTTTTGATGCACAGGATGGCTGATATGATGCAAAATCAGTTCGGCTTGAAGCCAAAAAATCAATCCTATTCATACAAGTCTCCTTATCCAGAATGGTACAACAGAGTGGCATTGCCTCCAAGGGTGAAGCCTCCAATAGATTTGACCAAGTTTTCTGGTCAAGATGATACTAGTACCATAGAGCACGTCAGTCGGTACTTAATGCAGCTTGGAGAAGCTGCTTCAGATGAAGCTTGGAGGATTCGATATTTTCCTTTGTCTCTTACAGGACCAGCTTTCACATGGTTCATGTCTTTACCAGCTCATTCCATTGGTACGTGGGCAGAACTAGAGCAGAAGTTTCATTCATATTTCTACACGGGTACTAATGAGAAGAAGTTGGTTGATCTCATGAGTCTGAGGATGAGAACAAATGAAACACCATTGGAGTATCTTCGCAGATTTAGGGAGACCAAGAATATGTGTTATTCTCTAAATTTACCAGATGATCAACTACCTGGAATAGCTATAGCAGGAATGTTGCCGAATATCAGGGAGAAGTTGTTCGGTTTAGAGTTTGATGATCTTGGCCAACTTGCACAGCGTTTAGCAGTTATGAGTAATCAAGCCCAAGGATTCAGGAGAGATAATTGCTTTCAGAAGAACAATGCCACTAATGAGGTGTATCAAGGCTTTCTGGATGAAACGACTGAGTATATTGATGAAGATGAGATAGCTGCAGCTGAGTTAAATTGGACAAAGGAACCCACTCAAGTTAGTCAACGCTGGTTGAAACAACAAAAGGGAACCTATGATTTTGATGTTACTAAGGCAGACAGACTTTTTGCATTGTTGATAAAGGAAGGACGCATCAAGCTGCCAGAAGGACATCCTATGCTACGTCCTGAAGGAGTGAAAGACAAAAAGTATTGCGGTTTCCATAACACTAATTCTCATTCTATTAATGATTGCCGAGTGTTCAGAATACGAATCCAGAAAGCTATCCAAGAGGGACATTTGAGGTTTGATGGTAAGATGAAAATTGATGATCAGCCTTTTCCACAAAATATGATTTCTTTCTCTGTGAATATGGTCTCTGCCAATGATCTCAAGGGTAAGGGCAAGGTGAAGGTGTTGACTTCTGATAGGGCGAAGGAGAGTGGTGCTGTTGACCCGGATCGGCAAGTCACCAGTAGAGAGCTGCAGCAACGAGTTCGGTTTCAGAATAGCCGAACCGAGAAAGGTCAAACTTCCAAACCCAGAGTTACATCCCGTATTTTGCTAAACAAGTGGCAGAGGGAACAAGAGAAGGAATACTGTAAGAAGCAATGGTTTATGGAAGAATGCCGGAGGTATGAGGAAGAAGTATACCGAAGGGAGCAAGAAGAATACATGACAGAACAGGAGCAGTCTCATTGGGATTGTTCGTTCTTTAGGCATTGTTGGAATGAAGGTTTGAGGTTGCCTGCAAGAAATAATTGTCCGGAGTGTAGTGCTCAGTACTCCGAGTATAGGCAATCTCGAGTCAACCGCCGTCCCGTCTATGAAAGACTTGGAACGAAGGTTCCTAGAGATGATCGGCGCTTAAAAATAGATGGTTTTGAGAATCAGCAAAGGAAAAGAGTTGTAGGTCAAGGTTGGATTCATGATAGAATGCATGATGAAGAAGCTGATTTCTATAGATACGTATGGCAAAAAGGACAGTGGTGTCCTCCAGGCTTGAGGAAAAGTCAGAAAAGAAGAGTTCAACAATTGAGGAATAGGGAGTTGGAACTGGAAGTTACCGAAACAAAGCAAATATGGCGTCCTAAAAAGAAGCCTGATGGATGTGGTCCATCGGCTAATGCTTGCATGGCTTTCTTCCTCCCATCAGAGTTTGTAGCTCCCGAAAGCCAAGATGTCCAAGAAGAGGTGTATTCTGATTTTGATGAAAGTGAATGTCAGGATTTGATGGCTCAGCTTGTATTAACGCAGCAGGCTGTTTTTGACAAACCAATCAAGAATCGTCACTTAAGACCACTCTATTTAAAAGGATATGTCAATGGCAAGCCTTTGACCAAGATGTTTGTTGATGGAGGGGCTGCTATCAATATCATGCCTTATACTACCTTCAGGAAGCTTGGGATGACTAATGAAGAATTGTTGAAAACTGACATGGTGCTTAGGGACTTTGCTGGCAATCCTTCCGATACCCGAGGTGCTATCCATGTCGAGCTGACTATTGGGTCAAAAACTCTGATTACTACCTTTTTTGTCATTGATGGCAAGGGGGCATATAGTCTACTCTTGGGCAGAGATTGGATCCATGCTAATTGTTGCATTCCTTCAACTATGCATCAAATTCTCATTCAATGGATTGGAGATGATGTTGAAGTTGTACATGCTGATAATTCGGTAAGTGTTGCTGCCACAGAATCTACTTATTGGGAATATGAGGGCGTCGATTGTTTCTCTGGAAAAGTGTGGAAAGAAGGTCCTATAAATGTTTTCAGCGAAGGCCAACAGCCGATCCAAGCAGTCGGCTCTCATAGCAATTTTTAATGGGAAATCCCGTCGATGGCAACAAAGGAAAGTTGGGACGTGGTTTTATGTCGGCTGATAAGTTGGAAGAAATTGATGTTAGTGATGATTCTAAGCCAAGGCCGATGTATATTAGTGCAAAGTTAGACCCAGAATATAAATCAAGATTGATAGACCTATTGAAAGAGTTCAAAGATTGTTTTGCTTGGGATTATACGGAAATGCCTGGATTGGATCGTTCCATTGTTGAGCATCGATTACCCATTAAACCTGGATTTCGTCCTTACAAACAACCTCCACGGAAGATATACAAAGAGGAGGTATTGGCCGATGTGAAGAAGGAGGTTGAAAGATTAATAGAAGCAAACTTCATTCGGCCGTGCAAGCATGCAGAGTGGATTTCAAATATAGTACCGGTATACAAGAAAAATGGAAAAATGAGAGTTTGCATAGATTTTAGAAATCTTAATAAGGCTACTCCCATGGATGGTTACCCAATGCCAGTTGCCGATTTGCTGGTAGATGCAGCAGCAGGTTATGAGGTCATTAGTTTTATGGATGGTAATGCTGGTTATAACCAAATTTTTATGGCAATAGAAGATATTTCGAAAACAGCTTTCAGATGTCCTGGTCATATTGGTTTGTTCGAGTGGATAGTCATGACGTTTGGGTTAAAGAATGCCGGTGCAACTTATCAAAGAGCTATGAATTATATTTTTCACGAGCTGATCGGCAAGATTGTAGAAATCTACATCGATGATGTAGTAGTCAAGTCTAGAAATCATGAAAGACATTTAGCCGATTTAAGAAAGACTCTGGAGTGCACAAGAAAGCATGGCTTGAAGATGAATCCAAACAAATGTGCCTTTGGAGTTTCAGCTGGTGAGTTTTTGGGATTTTTAGTTCATAAAGGAGGAATTGAAGTTGGGAAAAAGAGCATGGAAGCAATAGACAAAGTTGTGCCGCCAACCAATCTCACAGAATTGCAATCATTGTTAGGCAAAATCAATTTTGTAAGAAGATTCATATCCAATCTATCAGAGAGAGTTTTGCCCTTTTCTCCTTTATTAAAGCTCAAGAAGGATCAAAAATTTGTATGGGGTGACATACAACAAAAAGCTTTTGATGAGATCAAACAATATATGAAGGCACCACCTGTGCTGGTACCTCCACAACTTGACAAGCCTTTTAAGTTGTATGTGGTGGCTGATAGTCTAACGATAGGATCGGCCCTTATGCAAGAATTTGAAGGAAAAGAAAGAGTCGTAGCTTATCTTAGCCGAAAACTACTAGACCCGAAAACAAGGTATTCGGCTACAGAAAAGCTTTGCTTGTGTGTGTATTACTCATGTACCAAATTTCGGCAATATTTGTTGAATGCCAAATGCGTGGTGGTTTCTAGTTTTGATGTAATCAAACATATGCTATCAATGCTGATTTTGAATGGAAGAATTGGCAAATGGATTTTAGCATTGTCAGAATTTAATTTAAGGTATGAATCGGCAAAGGCGGTAAAGGGTCAAGTTATTGCCGATTTTATTACCCAACATCGGGATATTTCTGTTGAGGTGGTAAGCATTGTGCCTTGGGCCTTGTTCTTCGATGGATCATCTTGTAACAAAGGTGGTGGTGCTGGTATTCTTTTGATTTCCCCACAAGGAAAAGCTTTTGAGTATGCAGTTCCTATTGAATTTCATGTTACTAACAATCAGGCAGAGTATGAAGCATTGCTTAGAGGGCTTCAGCTTCTTATAGAAGTAAAGGCCGTTGCTGTTGAAATCTTTGGGGATTCTGAGTTGGTGATTAATCAACTGAATGGTCAGTATGAATGCAAGAACAATGTGTTAAGAGAATATTATGAGGAGTGTAGAGAACTTTTGAAGAATTTTCTGATAGTAACCTTGCATCATATCCCTAGAGAATACAATGAAGAAGCAAATAAGTTAGCTCAAGCTGCTTCTGGATATCGAGAGAATCGGGAAGTTTTTGCTATGGAGGGAGATGTTTTAAATACTGATCCAGTAGATGGTGATTGGAGATACGAAGTTACCAATTATCTGAGAAATCCATCTCAAAAGGTTTCCCGAAAACTCAGGTACAAAGCTCTCAAATTTGTGTTTCTGGATGATCAGTTATATTACAAGTCCATCGATGGAGTATTGCTCAAATGCTTAAGTCAAGAAGAGGCCAAGAAAGTGATGTATGAGGTTCACGAAGGATTGTGTGGTGCACATCAGTCAGCTTATCGGATGAAGTGGATAATTAGGAGAACTGGTTATTTTTGGCCAACTATGTTGGAAGATTGTTTTGAATATTACAAAGGGTGTCACAATTGTCAGAAATTCGGCAATATTCAAAAAGTTCCAGCGTCTGCTATGAATCCTATAATCAAGCCTTGGCCGTTCAGAGGATGGGGTATAGATTTAATTGGTCAGATCAATCCTCCTTCTAGTAAGGGACACAAATTTGTACTCTTGGCCACGGATTATTTCACCAAGTGGGTTGAGGCTATCCCTTTGAAGAAGGTAACGTCAGAGAATATGATCAGTTTTGTTAAGGAACATATAATTCACAGATTCGGGATTCCTCAAACTATAACAACTGATCAAGGAACTCAGTTTACTTCTTCAGAATTCTGTGATTTTGCCAAAGATATGGGGATTAAGTTGTATAATTCTTCTCCTTATTATGCCCAAGCTAATGGTCAGGCAGAAGCATCAAATAAGATTATGATTAAAATTATCCAGAAGAAGATTGATGAAAAACCAAGGAAATGGCACTTGGTTCTTAATGAAGCACTGTGGGCTTACCGAATGGCTTGTCATGGGTCCACTCAAACGTCTCCCTATGAACTGGTTTATGGGCATCATGATGTACTACCATGGGAATTACGGTTAGATTCAAGGCGAGTTGTGTTACAGAAAGAATTGGCAAAAGAAGATTATAAGAATCTGATGATGGATGAATTGGAAGATTTACATTTGATTCGTCTCAAGGCATTGGAAAATATTGAGAAAAATAAAATGCGCGTTGCCAGGTATTATAACAAAAGGGTTAGGCTGAAGCAATTCGCAGAAGGAGATTTGGTTTGGAAAACTATATTGCCAGTTGGAACAAAGGATAGAGTGTTCGGCAAATGGTCTCCAAATTGGGAAGGTCCTTTCCAAATAGTAGAATGTGTACCTGGCAATGCATACATATTGAAGACTTTATTTGGGGAGGAGTTTACCAGAGCTATCAATGGAAGATTTCTTAAGAAATACTACCCCAGTGTTGAGGTTGGTTCATGAATGTAGATCAGAAAAACCGACAAAGAGAATAGCCGATATTGTGCATATCGCCTTTAGCCTAAAAATCAGATACAAGACTGAGAATAGCCGATATCGTTCATATCGCCTTTAGCATAAAATAGCCGATGCAGTTTGCATCGCCTCTAGCACAAGAATGTTTATTCGAAACTGGGTTGTTTTTAGCATTTTTCTGACAGTCGCAAGTGGAATTTTACCAAAAAGACTCAGAGAAATAAGTATTCTTCCAAAGGATGAGATTATTTATAAAAAGTCCATCCTAATTCAAAGATCTTCTTGGCTTCCATTCTTTCTATTATTATTTCCCTTGACTTTATGATTGTTGAGAAGAGGAATCTTGGAGGCAGTTGGCCGCATCCTAATTGTCTGGCCACCATATTTGGATAGTAAAATTCATAGGTGGACTGCACTAACCTCCCATGATGAAATTCGGCTGGCAGAGTGCAAGGTTTGATAAAGGAGTTGAAAATCTCTGTGGATTCTTGGCCTGAACAACCAATTTCATAACTAAACTTGCAGGGCAAAGTCAAATTTTCATTTTCTCTGTAAGGAAACCAGAGCACATTGCCGAATCCTTTGAAAAACAGCTTGAAGAAATGACCGATGTCTGTGTCAATGCTTATAGATGATGCTGCTTCCCCATAAGTCTGACAAGCCTTAACCTTTGCTGTACTACCTTCAGCATAGTTAACTGAAGGAAAACTTAGATTGAAGAGGCTCACAGAGGTTACCTGATGCATATATAGCTGAAGCCACATTTGAACTAGCCACCAGGGACCATTCACACAAGAGATTTCTCCACCTTGGCGCATCTGAAGGGTAATCTGATGCATCATATGATAAACAGACCCTAAGAGATATTTGCCTAGTGGGATCTGAGTGCCTGCAGCTAAGTCTTCAGCCATTACCATATGATTCAGGGTCGGTTCATTGGATTTTCCATAGAAGATGAATCTGCATAGCCACATATTCATGAAGGCTTTCAACTCTTTGTCAGAGACGGCGCCAGATGCATTCATGTAGTTCTGAATATGTTTGACCCATCCACATCCAGAGCTGACGGCTCTTTGATTACTTTTGCTCTTGTACTTGTAGGGATATACTGGCAATGACACATTCAAGCCAGTCATCATGAATACATCGGCTAGAGTGATGGTCATAATACCATGACCAAAGATAAAGGCATTGATAGCGTCAGACCAAAAATGAGAAGCTGCTATCAGAAGGGAATCATTCCTGGGTGTCTCTGCTAAAGATAACTCCAGACAATGACTGATGTCTTGACTTTCCCAATGGCTGCTGCTTTTCTCCAGCATTCTCCTGTACCAGTTACGCCATCCGGTGATTGGGGGAAATGGCCAATTCTTGAACGTGTTTGGCCATCGGTTTGACGAGGTAATCCCAGACTTGAAAGGAATTCTTTGGGTTTCCTTCTCAATAATTTCAGAAGCGTCAGGATTTCCCATTGGGCCGAGGAAATAGGAGTCGGGATTGGCAGCATAGGGGATCAAAATCTGGCTCTTGTATTCCTTTAGAAGATGATTGAAATCAGAGGGGAGTAAATCAAAAAGGGAGCGGGAGGATAAGATGAAAGTTGCCGAATATAAGTAAAGTTTACCTCTGGGATTTCATCCTGGGTCGCCATTGAAGATTTGAAGGAGGTCCGAGGTTGCGCTGAAAGCTTGAGTTTTTGGGCAGCGGCTGCGGTTTTGAACGGTGATGACCTAGGAGGATGAAAGAGCTTGTGGTCAATTTCAGAATAAAACAACTTTTATCCCGAAATTGAGGGGGCATGTGTTAACACTGGATTTTGGTCGATTCTGGAAGATGACAGGTAGACCCACATGCGGAAAGAAGGGTGTTCGGCAAACAAAACAAGCAGTCGGCTAAATGCTTGTGCGGTCGGTTACTCTAGAAGGCGGTAACTCCATTCGGGAAAATAGAAGATGGCAGGCAAGACCGATCGGAAAGATGAGAGTTGTAATAATAAAGGAATTTATAAGTTTAGGGTAAGGAATCGTAAGTTTCCAAGTTTGTTTAGAAGTTCCTTTGTGAATCGTAGTCCTCTAGGACTCGTGTTTTGTCCAGGGTATAAATATTGACCCTCGACCATTGTAATAAGGGTTCACAACCAAATCAATACAACCGGCCCCGTGCCAACTTTCGAGTCCTTTTGTCGTGTCGTCGAGTTCTTCGAGAGGAGTCATCGATCCGTCGACCTCCGTAAGTTCCGACAACCTTGTTATCATGTTTAGTATCATGCGGTGGATTTAGACATGATGCAAGTAGTCTTGTTTGTTTTCAATGATCGTGCGGCGGATCTTTGCTTGACAATCAAGAAGTCTTTGCTTATGCTTTGCTTATGAGTAAATATCGTGCGGCAGGCGTTTGTTCAATATGCTTAGTGGAAGCAAGACAGTTATCGGCTCTATTAGATATGGAAAATCTAAATAGATTCATTAAGTTATCCAGTGTTGCATGTTTTAAATATTTTATATATTTGTAACACACTTCTGCCCAATCTAGATCGATATTGTTCGGCCTTCTCTTACGGTTTATTTCGTGCTTCAATAATCATTATTTTTGTATTACCTTCACAAATAGGTAATACGCTCGTAATGGCTGAATTATTTTGATCTAGATTGTCACATGTCGTGGGTTCATGCATTTTAATTACGTTTAAGCTTTGACGAAACTAGGTGTCGTGCGGCAGATGCAGGTTTTAGATTAGTTTAAGTGTATTTATTTGCACGTTCCTCCTTCATGGACCCCAACTCGGCTAGACTGCCGAGCTTGGTTATGCATTCAACTCATAATTAATTTCACTTGTTCAAACATGTCTTCCCATATACATGTATTCGGCAATTAGATCTTTACGTGCATTCATCTCACGATTAGCTGAATGATTTATGAACTTGTTGGCAGACAGCTCTTTATAGCTGTATGTCGTTGTAAGTGGCTTCAGGGCTGTATATGAGGAACTGTCTGGTATTATCCGACACGTTCCGGTTTGACATTTAATTGTTCTATCCCTTGTTAGTTTTCAGGTCAAACTGACTGGCACGCTTCTGGATCACGAAGCACCCGGGAACCCGATTGAAGCCACGCTTTTCGGCTTCTGTGTGTGAGGCACAGTGCGTCACATTTTATGTCAACAAAGGCTCTCATGCAATAGCTCATGATCCACACTAATCCCTAGAAACAACTTATCTAAACATTATTTAATTATTTTGCACAATATAATTCTTCAAAAATGGCACTTTTTAGTTATAAGCTATGTCACATTTTCATTTACAATAATCGTTTTTCATGCCGAACAATTAAAACAACTTATCCTATTTTTCTTATTTAGGATTTCATAAGCATGTTTACACATTAATTAAACTAACTCACAATATCCATTTGCTCCTCTTCCCACTAAAAAATGAAACCTACAATTTGATTATCATTTCTTGTGAGTTTTAAAATTTTAAAACCCAAAAACTTGCTTTGTTAATTTCTTTTAGGCCTTAAGCTAGGTACTAAGCAAGCTCGTAACACCAGAGGTGTTACAGACACCTCCACCGGAATGGCCTCTCTAGCTATGGAAGAGGCCAACGGTGCGGACATAGACCCCTGCCCCACCGCCATGACTTCTGAGGACGCCTCGGCTACATCCCCCCCTCCCGTTTGACCCACCTCGGACGCCGTCGCCCGTGCCGCTGATAGCACGGGCCACACCGTCACTTCTTGCAGCATCGCGGTCATGCCCTACCGTGACCCATCTGTCATGGGCACCACCATCTGCATCGATGGGGTTGCGACCGACTGTGCTACCCCCATCGGGTGCGCCATAGACGCGTCCACCACCATCTGCTCCACCATCCGCCATGCCGTAGACGCCACCACTTGTGTGGTCGGTGCCTCCGTCCGCTCTGTCACCGTCGTCTGTATTACGGCCGTGGCCGGCTGTCCCATGCCCGCCGTGGGCACCTCCCGTGCGCCTGCATCCACCTGTTCCTCTGAGGGTGCCAACACCGCTACACGCGGCGCCTGCCTAGCTAGTGTTGTAGCCGCCCCGACACCACTCCCACTTGATCCAAGTGCGACGCCAGCCAGCTGTTGCTGCGCCACCCGGAGGGCGATGCTCTTCTTTGGCGTGAGCGCAAAGGGAGTCCGATGCCTGCCAGTGCTGCAAAGGGCAAAAAACATAAGCCACGGTGAAATCTGATTAAAACAGCGGAATAGATGAATTGGTAGCTCACCTCGGTGCCACATAACAACAGATACTTTTGGGGGACGAACTACCCCACCCCTGCTCCGTCTCATCAGAACATGGGCATTTTGAGCCCTCCCTTTGCTCTAAGGGCATAGACGGGGCAAAGTCGCTCGCCCTTGTTGGCTCCCAGGCACGTCGGCAGTGCACCCTGTCTCCATCGGCTCCTGAGACATGCCCTCCCCCTCATGAAACGGGAAGGGTCCTATCGCCTACAATGATGAATCAATTTCTATCAGCGCGTCTTCGTTCTCTAGGCTGTCCCACTCGATGTCATCATCTACCATTTCTCCCTCCTCCACCTCCTCCTCGTTGTCATTGTCATCATTGTCAGTGTCCTCTCCTCATTCTCACGCTCGTAACCTTTGTTGCTGCTCTCTCCTCCTATCCTCCTTCGCCTTCCTTTGCCGCTTGTTCTCGGCGTGGTTTGTCGCCCTCACGTCTAGATCCCTCAACAGCGGCACCGGGTGGTCCATGAGGTTGAGATCCCTCGGTTGGCCCTGTTCCCTCTCAAAGTCAGATTAATAGAGTCAGGAAATCAGTTGGGGGAGAAGAGGTTGGAAAGGAGGAAACTTATGAACTGCACAAAGCCTGGTTCCGGCCACATCGGAGGATGCCCCGGCACTGGGAAGATGAAGTCGAGAATGGCGCCCGCATCGTCCTACGAGGACTCCATCACATCCTTGATGCGTTGCACAATCTAGGAGTCAGGGAGCGCCTCCTCGGTGAGCGTCGTTCCCTCGAGCGACGCGCCAAGCGCCATCAGGTGTAGCAGGAGCACGCACGCCATCAGTGGCGCCACCCTCCTCACGTGGTATGCCCCAATGATGCCATACCCTTTTAGGCCATGCTCCTTTAGGATCCTGATGGTGGTGACATGGTATTGGATCTTCTTCTTTTCCTTCTCTAGGATGCCCCACTTCCTCCACTGATTCGGGGCCTCTTCAATCACGTGCCCAAAGAACTCCGGTAGAGGGGCGGCAGCGTCGTTCTTTAAATAGAACCACTACGAGTGCCACCCCTTGTTGGATGTCGATAGCCACATAGATGGGTACTATCCAGCCCGATTATTCTAGAGTTGGATGCTAGCGCACCCCATCGGCATGTACAGCTCCGCTTGGCCCCTCTCCCTCTTCTTCTAGAGGTTGACAGCAAAGAAATACCTCCACAAGTCGAAGTGGGGACCGATCCCTAGGAATCCTTCACACAACACAACAAAAGCCGCCATGTGTTGGATCATGTTGGGGTTGAGGTGCTATAGCTTGATCTTGTAGTAGGACAGCAGCCCCCAGAGGAATCGATGGGCGGGGGTCGTGAGCCCACGCTTGTGGAAGTGCACGAACAACACAATGTAGTCGTCCGATGGCGATGGCGACTCCTTGTCGCTGGGCAGCACCCACTCTCTAGCTGTGGTCCACGCGTGGAGAAGACCACGTCGAACGAGGCCCTCCATGCGCTGGAAGGTGATGTTAGAGTAGCACCACAGATCCATTGAAGGTGGGGGCGGATGAATGCGAATTCAACGACGGCAAGGATGTGGAGGCAAGGAACCCTAATGCTGACGGCGGTGGCAGGGCTACGAAGGTAAGGATGCAGGAGCATGAAAAAAAACACAGGGGGATAACCTTTGGTTTATAGGGGACGACAGAGGCAAGGAACCAACTATCCGCCTAGATCCCTGCCCCGGCCGTGTCCTATCACCATGTCTTATCATAGGGCGTGCATGTTGGCATTTCTTAACGCAATCACCAAGTGAGGAGGGTTTAGGTCCATCCCTGGTAATGGCGCTAGAAAAGCCAGTTGGTATTTCGTTAACACCATTATTAAGATTGAGTTAATCTTAGCAACGCCATTAGGAAACGTCAACTACGATAGTCCTTAAGATTACAGACAATTCCACAAACATATGGATCTATCGTTGTAGCATTTCACCCGGAAGTATTTCAGGGTATCGTTATTTATATTTTCCCAAAGGAGGGCAAGGTATGAATATACTAGCATAAACATAACCATGATGACACACTTGCATAGCGAACCATAGTTTATGGTAGGGGTAAAAATGGTATTCAAGGATAGTGGACACACATCTGGGTCTACCTAAGGATAAAAGGAAAATAAAGAATAAAGGAATAATCCTAAGTGGAGCAAGCATGTTCTAATATAGCCTTGCAAAGAATAGTTGATAATCATACAACAAATATGGTTAGAGCTAGAACTAAGTGTGAGATAGGTCGGGAGGCCACCGAGTACTGGTCTGCCAGCAACCTCGTGTGACAATTTAGACTCCTACACCCTAAACGAATGTGGGGGGTTATGAAGGACGGACAGGGCTATCACCACCTGCCGCCTACCCCTCAACCATGGAAAGGGAAATGTATTCATCTGCTCCTATGTACCCGAGCACCACGCTCGATTACACAGAAACTACCCATACCCCCCTGGGACTCAAACCCTACGGATTGACAAGCAAGGATATAGGCACACCCAAAGGCACGATGAACCGCTACCAAAACCCTAGCTCTAATTCTACTCATATCCGTTACATGAATGATTAAGCCTATAGTTGAACATTTAAGATCATCACATGCAAACTATATACTAGTTCATATATCATGATTATAACATGAAAACTATACTCTAGTTCATATGCAATGCTATATAAATGAAATGAGAGCTTAAACTTGGAAGAACTATTTATGGAATTATTCATACCAAGTAGCACTTCTTCCAAGGAGACAAGCTCTCCTTGATGGCTTTGCTCCTGCTCCAAAAACTACTAAAAATATAAGAACTAAGCTAAGAGACTAGAGGTGGAAGAGAGGTAGACTCCAAATGGTTGTGTGTAGAAGCATGAGCTCCTCCACTTCTTATATAGTGGTTCTTGGTCGGTTTGGGGGAGATATTTTAGGAAACAACCATAAACTGACCAAGCATGCCTCCATGCAACCGACATAGGAGGATGGGCTCTAGAGGATGCGGTGGGGGTGTGGCCGGCCCAGCTGGCCACCGCCCTTCTCCTGTGGGCTCTGGGCTGGTCCTGGGCCCCTCCTATGGTGGTGTTCTGCCCTAGTTCATCGTGTAGGTAGGCTTCTTTGCTTATTTTCTTTGTGTAGTTCTGCTTTACGCTTTCACCTTTGCGCCTTTTGCTTGTTTTTGGTTGTTTTCCACTTGTATTTGAATATGTGACCTACAAAACATGTTTTCTCGAATACAAGTGGAACTAGGTCAATAGTATATGCATATGTGCTAAAAACGTTTTAGTTTCTCCTGTTTTGGACTATAATTGGCGGTCGAATGTTGTCGTTAGTGACCGCCAACAGTGCGCAAGCGTCTTCTGGCCGTCCTCTCGGAGGACACGCTGGATATTTTTGCACCCGACGGATCCACCGAGATCCGCCACAGGTAAGAAGGGATACGGGGCTTAAACGCGCTCCTACGGCCCATTAGGGCCCAAGAGTTCGAAGGTTGGCCCGCCAACGGGTTCACAACAGCTCTAGGGCACCTTTAGAGCGAGGGGTGGAAAGGGATAGGCCCGCTAGCAGCCGAAACCCAAGCGCACGAACATTGAGGGCATCCTGGCCCACGTTCAAGTCCTAGTTAGAGTCTGATCTATGGTTTTTCCTCGAAGAAAGGCAATGAGCCCTTGGGACCGATCGAACGGGCCTAGGAACTATATGGATTGGCCATAGAAACCTAGAGCTGGTCACCAGCTGGCCCATGCCAGACCCCCACGAACGGGACATCAGAGCTCCACTTGAACCAACCCATCAGTAGCTCACCGAGCACCATGACTCGTCCATTGAGGAAAGCATGGCACGGCTCAACCCCTCTATTTCATCGAAGAAATGCTTGAGGGAGAACGATCACAAGACGAATCGACCCCTTGACTGGACCCCTGCAACGCGTGGGGGCATGGGTGCTTGGAATCGCAAGGAGCCCCATTGCGTGGTCGCATACCGACGGGGGATAGATCACGGCAACCTCGTCGGGGCATCCCCTGAGTCATGGAGGACGGGCAAGGATTATGGCACTCCTTTACGTGAGAGCCTATGAAGGAGTACCCAACTCCTCCACAGGCTCGAGGACTACACACATCGGGTGCGCTCACGCGCACCCTCAGACAATCAAAGGATCCCCCAACCGATCCCACCGGGATCGCTTGGGGGCTACTGTCGGGTATCAATACTTAGGATACCCGGACAAGAGGGATTGACGGTCATCAACAACTGATCCACTCGGATGATTAAGGGTGTCACCACGGCTTTGCCCGACCCTGAAGATACGAACTCTGCCTCGCCCGACCCTGAGGGTGCGGGCTCTAACTCGCCTGACCCCGAGGATACGGGCTCCGCCTCGCCTGATCCCTCGATGACTTTCTGCCTCGCCCGATCACAGGGACGAGGACTCGATCTCGCCCGACCCCTCAGGCACAGGCTCCGTCTCGCCCGACCCCTCGGGCGCGGGCTCCGTCTCGCCTGACCCCAAGGGTACGGACTCCGCCTAGCCCGACTCCTCGGGTGAAGTCCTATCTCGCCCAAGAAGGCCAGAGACGGTCCCATAGGTCCAAGTGCGCAGGCCCTTGGTCAATCCTCTGACACCAGGGAAGGGACGAGCATGGCCTGACATGACCCGCGACCATGACGAACCATACCCAGGGCCACGTGTCGCCGACAGTGACGGACATACCAGCACTATGCCGCCTACTGCCCGTACGGCCACGGACGGGAACGGCGGCCAACCATGCCGTCCGACGGGATGGAAAAGAAAGCCACGACTGGCTGATGATGCCCACGATGATGAACAGGAGTATGGCATGGAGGCTGTCTTCGTGGCCCTCTACAGCATCGACGGGACCCACATGAAGGAGAAGAAGGACACGGCTACCCCAGAAGGCTTTTTTCCTCCTTGTTCTCCATTCTATTCTTTCTCCCTCTCTCTGTGTAAACTGCTTCTTCCCCTTCTCGTATAAAAGGGGAGGCAGGGTCTCCTGAAAGGGGGTTCCACTCATACGCTCACATCACACCCAAACACACATCACCAGAGACTTGGGATCCTTTCCCTCTCTCGCCTGTTTGTAACCCCTACTGTAAACATTCAGTGCTAGTAACACAAGCAGCAGCAGCAGCGAACTGGACATAGGGACGTTCTGCCCGAACCAGTATAAATCTTGTCCTCTAAGCACACCATCCGAGCCGGACACGCAATCCACAAATTTACTCGACGGTGGTTCGAAACACCGACACCTGGCGGCGGTGGAGGCGGCTAGGCTAGGTTAGGGCGGAGGAGCTCCATGGCCGGAGCTCGCCGTAGAAGGAGGAGGGGGAAGGGAATGAAGAAGGCAGTCGTAGCCTGCGCTAGGGTTTCATCGGAGCTCCGTGGCCGCGGAGCTCTGGAGAAACCCTAGTGCGCCACGGTGGGGAGATGGGCAGCGGCGAGGATGAGGGCGAGGGAGTCGCTGGCCAGGGCGGCGGGGGAGGTCGGCAGCGGACGCGGCAGGAGCATGAGTGCGGACGCGAGGAGGAAGACGACTGACGCTTGAGCAAAGCATTAGTCGTCTGCTGGCGCGACATACTCCTTTTTTTAACCAAAATGCATGAGCATGATGCGTTATATTGTATCTGCATCGCCATGCATTTATTACCTAATGTATGCATTCAGAGGTTTATTTAGCATAGGTCAATATATACAATCAAACAAATGGTAAGACACAAAATTAAGTGCACCAGGGATTCAGGGCTAGCAAAAAAAAATAAGAAAAAAAAACTCAACGCCTCATGAACCGACTCGTGAATTTTGCTCGTAGTTTTTGATCAGTTGGCCGAGCCTGTGGACCGGCCTTTGCCTTTCAGACAAACCGAGCACAGAGCTTCCTGTTTTAGCTTATTTTCTTGACTATATTCTGTACTCTTATATCATTACTAATATCGTGGTATGATTCTGATTTGGCCAAATTAACCTGTAGCTAGTAGTGATAGAAATCAACCCAAATCCATCTCTAGGAGTGTGTTTGGCAACTGAGAGGGAAGAGGCATGGGAATTAATGGTGTGGTTGATAGAGGAAATTAAGGTGGGAAATTGACTTTTAGTCTTGATTCCTTGTTTGGTTCGTGGAAGGAAATAAGAAAGGAAATCGAAGAGGGAATTTTTATCCCTGTTTGGTGAGGGGGTTTTGAGGAAGAAATTAAAAGACAAATTATGATAGACGGTGATGATCTACTTTTCTTTTATTAAGAACACAACTTCCACCAACTCCTACCCCTCCCCACCAAAACTCCCATTACCATGAAACAAACAAAAGATTTCTAAACTTCTATCTGTATACTCCCGTTCCCTGGTTTCAATTACCCAACCAAAGGAGCCGTAGGTATTCCCTAGCTAATTCGCTGACACAAGCTGGTGACTCTTGTACTACATAACAAATTGAATTAGTAGAGGAAACAATCAAATTAATTGTTGCAAGGACGACGGTATTCTTAGGGCCTGTTTGGTTCCCTGCATCCACCTGAACCAGGCTGGCGGGATGCAGGGACCGGCCGTTTGGTTGCCTGCTCACCTGGTTGAACCAGGCTCTGCGCGTGCACGAGGCACCCCGCGGCCAGGCTCTGCAGGAACGAGCAAATCGGCCGTTCCTGTCGGGCCTGGCTCGCTAGATGCAGCTGCTTTCACACCTAATGACACTATTAGTGTATGATTAGTGAATATTAAGTGATATTAATGTATTTTAAAGATGTTTAAGACATAGTTAGATAAAATAAGTACTTTAGGAGTGTATTTGCATAAAATAAAAAATCATATTCATAACCTTTTTATCTCATGCAATATATCTTCATACAAGCAACCAAACAGCATCTCTTCTCAGCCAGGCTAAGTCAACGCAGTCAACCAAACATGACAAGGTCGCATGCACTCAGCCTGTCCCATGTGAGCCATGCTCTCAGATACGAACCAGGCTCTACTAGTACGCGAACCAAACAGGCCCTTAGATATCCATCACATCCACGTACAACAGCTGGAGCACCCATACAACCGATCGTTCACACGAGCGAGCTCGATCACCTGATCGGGCAACCAATACACGAGCGATCTCTTTCGAATACGAGATTTCTTCTTCTTCTGTTTTCTCTGTGTGTTTTTTTTGAAAAAGAATTGATTTCTCTAAATTGCTGGATGATTTTTATGAAATCTCTGTGTTTTTTTAAAAGAAGTTATATACAGGACGGCTCGAAGCATTGCAATGCATAAATGTGCATATAGGTAGTGGTCAAGTCGTGTCCCAATCATGGATCAGCTAGCTGCATTTTGCAATTGCATGTACCATACGGCATTGCCCGAGCAAACTATCAATGCAGCGTCGTCGTCCTTTGCTAGTAGCTAGAGTACACATCTCATGATTCTCATCCATCACGGTTCTGTTAATTGTTTGGGCAGCCTGTCGAGCTCTGTTTTTGCCTTTTTGGAACTACAAATGACGGTTCCACTCAATTCTAAATCTCTCTTCACAATCTACGAGACAAAATCATAAAATTAGCATAATCTCATGCCCGTGTTATGTTAAAAAAATATAAGAAACATCATCTGACTTTTTTTTTGAGAGGAAAGAAAAATCATCTGGCTTGACTGAGGTCGGCCGGGCCTGGCTGGATCTCCCATCGTCATTTAATGGGCCAAATCCAAGTTTCCTCGCATCGTACCACCGACTTGTAATTGGGCCAGTCCAGTGACCGAAAGTCGGTTGGGCCCCAAGTCGGTTCCTCGGTCTCCAACCGACCTCGTCAGGCATCATCATCATCTGACTTTTTTTCCAACCAAAAATCACATCATCAGATCAAAAATCAGATTCAGGGAGGGGAAGGCAAAACCCCCTAACCCTCTCACCCCCGCCAGCTGCCGCGACGAGTCCTCCTTTGCCACCGGGAGAGCGCGAGGAGAGGAGGACCCTTCCTCCACCCGCCGCCGCACGCCCAAAGGTATATATACCTCTCTGAGTCTCTGCGTTCGATTTCCACCCTACATTAGATTACTTGTCCTGCTGATTCCGACCCGCCTTCCGCCACCTCCGCAGCAGCTCCCCCCATGTCCAACCTTGGCGGCGGCGGCGCCGAGGCGCACGCGCGCTTCAAGCAGTACGAGTATGTCAGACCCGTGGCCGGCGACGATCGCTAGCGACGTGAGAGAGACACGGTAGCACGCCGGAATCGGCCAACGGAGCAGAGGAATCTCTATCTCGCGTTTACTGTATTAGTATTGTAATTGTCGATGCCTTATTACAGCAAGTGTTCAGTATATATGGCCCAAGCTGCTGGTCTCAAATGACCCCACATGTCATCAACTATCTATTACATAAATGATGCAAAATACGTTTTCCTGTTTGGGACACGCCCTTCGCCTGTGTCTTCACCCTTGCACCGTGACATCTCCCCCCGCCGAAGGTTCTACTTGTCCCCAAGCAGGTGCTGCTGGAAAACGCTTCTTGACGGCATGATAGTCCTCCCAAGTTGCTGAGTCCTTTAGTAAGCCTATCCAAGTGATCAGTACATGTGGAACAGCGTTGTTACCTTTCTTGACGAGTCTACGTTCGAGGATCTTCTTAGGTAGAGCTTCTGTGGCTTTCAGGTCTGTAAGTGTAGGTAGTGTTGTATACACTGGAGTGTAGTCAAGATGAAAAGCCTTCAACTGTGAGATGTGAAACACTGGGTGTATAGAACTATCATCAGGCAATTGCAAACGATAAGCCACTGCTCCAATCTTCTCCAGGACTGTGTATGGTCCGAAAAACTTGTATGACAATTTGGGAAATGGTTTGTTTGCTACTGAGGATTGAGTATAAGGTTGAAGGTGCAGTAAGACTGAATCCCCGACTGAGAATTGTTGATCAGTTCTGTTTCTGTCTGCAAAAATTTTCATCCTATTCTGAGCCTGTTGAAGCCTTTGCTTGAGATTCTGTAGATGGAGATCACGATCCTCAATGAGTTGGGTTACTGATGGTGATGCTTCTGGTGTTGGAGAGGGATTCCCACCCAGATAGGGTCATACCCATACAGTGCCTTGAAAGGGGACCATCCAATTGAACTATGAGATGAGGAGTTGTACCAGAGCTCAGCTAGTGGCAGCCATGACTTCCAGGTCTTTGGGGAATCTTGTACTGAGCATCTTAAGTACATTTCAAGGCATTGATTGACCCTTTTAGTCTGCCCATCTGTTTGAGGGTGGTATGCTGTACTTAAGTTGAGGTTGCCTTGTAAAGCTTGAACAACTCCCTCCAAAAAGAGCTCACAAAGATAGTATCTCTATCTGAGACTGAATTGAGGCATACCATGAAGTTTCACAATATTGTCTAGGAACAGTTTGGCAATAGAGATGGTAGTGTAGGGGTGTCTAACAGGAATGAAATGTGCAAACTTTGTAAGTCTATCCACTATTACCATGATGACAGAGTACCCTTTAGATTTTGGCAAGCCCTCAATGAAGCCCATAGACAAATCCTTCCAGACACCAGCTAGGATTGGTAGGGGTTGCAATAATCCAGCTGGGTGAGTATGTGAGAGTTTTGCATGCTGACAGGTCTTGCACTGTTTGATGTAGCAACCACATCAGTTTTCATCTCTTTCCACACAAAGTGTCTTTTGAGCCTGTGATAAGTTGCATTGACTCCAGAATGGCCACCAATGGCACTGGAGTGACATGCAGCAATCAGTTTTGTTTGGAGGGCTTAATTATTGCCAATCCAAATGAGGTCCTTATGCTTGATCAAACCTTGGTGAAGGTTGTACCCATTTGCATCTAGGCTGCTGACCGAAAGCTGTGTGATAAGCTGTTGGGCATGAGGGACTGTTGTATAAGAGTTCAGCACTTCCTGTACCCATTGTGGCTGCACCACTGATACTTCCTGTATAGCTAGCATATGAGCCACCCTGGACAAAGCATCTGTAGCCATGTTCTCTTTGCCTTTTCTGTATTTGATTTTGAACTGAAGGCCCATTAGTCTTGTCATTGCTTTTCTTTGCATGTTAGAGTGATGATTTTGTTCTAAAAGATATGCCAAGGATCTGTGATCAGTCGGGATGATGAATTCCTGTCTTTGTAGATAGTGTCTCCACTTTTCCACTGCCAATATCAATGCTAAGAATTATTTCTCATAGATTGAAAGTTGTTTATATTTTTCTCCTAGAGCTTTGCTGAGATAAGCAATAGGCTGCCCATTCTGCATCAACGCTGCCCCTACTCCATCTATGCAAGCATCTGTTTCAACTGTGAACTGAGCTTGAAAATTTGGAAGTGCAAGGACAGGTGGTGTTGTCATGGCCATTTTCAGATTGTGAAATGTTGTGTTTGCTTGATCAGTCCATTGAAATTGTTTGTTCCTGAGAAGTAGTGAGAGGGGTTTTGCTATAATTCTATAGTTTTTCATAAATTTTCTGTAGTAGCCAGTTAACCCCAAAAATGACCTAAGCTCTATGAAGGATGTTGGTATTGGCCATTGGAGCATTGCCTGAGTCTTGGTTGGGTCTGTAGACACCCCCTGATTAGAAATAATGTGGCCCAAGTATTCTAGACTCTGCTGAGCAAATGAGCACTTAGATGCTTTGAGGTATAGCTTGTTAGTCCTTAGTGTCTCCAACACTTGTTGCAGATGCTGGATATGTTCTTCTATGAATTTGTTGTATATGATAATATCATCTAAGAACACCAAGACAAACTGCCTGAGGAAGGGTTGCAACACTTGATTCATAATGCATTGAAAAGTTGTTAGTGCATTAGTCAACCCAAAGGGCATGACCTTAAACTGATAATGGCCCTGATGGGTTTTGAATGTTGTCTTGTGTTCATCTATAGGCAACATCCTCACTTAGTGATATCTAGATCTCATATCTAACTTGTGAACACCTTGGAGCCTTGTAACTCATCCAATATTTCTTCAATAATGGGCATTGAAAATTTGTTCTTGATACTAATTGAATTGAGCTTTCTGTAGTCTATGCAAAACCTCCAACTACCATCTTTCTTCTTGACCAAGAGCATTGGGGATGCAAATGGACTATGGCTATGTGTGATGAGTCCATGATCCAACAGTTGTTTCACTTGGTTTTCTATTTCAGTTTTATGCTGAGGTGAATAATGGTAAGGCCTAAAATTGATGGGGATAGCATCAGGCATAAGGGGAATGGCATGGTCATAACTTCTTGGTGGTGGAAGGGTTTGAGGATCCTTGAAGACATCAGCGTATTGATGCAACAATAGCTAGACATCCTCATTGGGAACCATTGATACTGAGTTGGTTGCTGCTGGCTGTTCCTTGATGGTGTCCAGCACAACATATGCCCAAATATCATTGCCCTATGTTGATATGTAGAGCTGCGTAGCTGAGATTGTACTCAATTGCAATGGGTGGGGCTTGATGCCTCTCAGAGTAACACTGCTGCCCTTATGCTGGAATGTTAAATTTTTGCCTACCCAATCACACTGCATTGGGTTGTGGCTCTCCAGCCAGTCATATCCCAAAATAGCATCATATGGCAAAAGGTCCAAGACAATCATGTATGATTTAAATGTATGGCCTTGAATATACCAGGTGAGATTTGGTACCATGGTTGCAGTTGTCATCCACTCTCCATTAGCAAGTTTCACTTTTTGCTTGTCCATTGGAATTGTTTGTAGTTTGATCAGCTGCACAAAATGGGAACTAACAAAGCTGTGGGAACTCCCAGTGTCCACTAAAGTCAGCATTGTCTTGTTCTTGACAGTGGTCTTCAGCTTGATGTAATCCTTGGATTCAGTACCAGCCATAGCATTCAATGACAATTGACAGAAGTCTTCAGTCAACAATTCATCTATTGTCATTTCATTAAGAAGATCCTCATTTATCTCTTTATCTAGATCATTAACCACTAGAGCATTGATTTGTGGTTCGGTCTTCTTTGTACAGACCTCAGCATGGCCATGCTCAAATTTTTCTCCACAGTGATAGCATAAGTTGTTGGCCTTTCTATAATCTCTCAGTTGCTTGTCCCTCCATAAGTTACCACATCTGCCAGTATTGGCTTGGTCAGTTTTGTGTTGCTGTTGTCTAGCTGGATTGTTGGCTCGCTGATATTTCAGTTTGTTTCTCTCTTGGACCCTTTGTTGTATCTCCTGGGGTTCCACAATTGATCTAATATCTTCCTTGAGGCCAGTCACATAAGTGGTTGCAAAGAACAGCTCATCAAAGTTGCCACTGTGCATGGACACCTGAAATTGGAGTTTTTGGAATTGAGTGGTGTATTCTTCCACTGTCCCAGTCTGATTTAGATTCAACATCTCCTGGACAGCTGATCTGTAATCATCAGAGCCATATTTTGATTGCACAATTAAGCAGAAGTTTGTCCATGAGATCTTTCTGTGAGCCTGCTTGTAAGCCTGCCACCACATAGCTGCATTGCCTTGCAAATGCATAGATGCTGTAGTTACCCAAAGCCTCTCTAGAATAGTGTATATGGTGAAGTAGTTCTCACAGTTATCAATCTATATTTTGGGGGTTTCACCATCAAAGGTTGGGAATTGCATTTTGGGAAGGGTGTGATGCGGGAGGTCCTCTTTCTTTGTGTGGTGCTGTGTGTGTTGAGGTTGTTTGGAAGTGGATGGTTTGTGGGTGTCTTTGGTGTGGGCAAACACATTCTGGAAGTCCTCCTCTTCCTCAAAGATGACAGACACTGAACCATCACTAAATTCTTGCAGTTCTTTATAAAATTGCTAAAGAGTGAGCTATGCAACAGCTTGCCCATTTGCTCTGACATGTTGTGCTATGAATTGTTGCTCAGCTGCACACTTATCGACTTTCTTGTTGTTCTCTTGCATTTGAGTCTTCAGCTCCTGCTGGATGACGCCAATATCATTCATTCGGTGCAAAAGCAAATCAACGCTCTCCAGCATCTGGTCCCAGTGGGACTTGTCATCATCGGCGCTCTTTGACATGTGGTCCAGCAGGATCTGAGTTTGCTTCGAAGGTTTTGGTGGAGCCATTGCGGCAAACTGTTGGACGCTTGAGGACTCCACTGTGAAGCAACAAGCTTGGTTGAAACCTCCCCTACTGCGTGCTTCACCAATACCCAACTCCCGGAAGTAAGGCGGGATTGAGGGATTTTACACAAAGATCAGCACTCTGCAACCCAAATCCACGGGTACTTCCTCACCAACGCCACCACACCAGACTTGAACGACCAAACGCCGGAATTTTACGCGTGGACAGATGTCGCGCAACCCTTGTTCGTCGTCAAGCTGTGCTAAGAGAAAATGATGTGAGCGGAAGGGTTGAGCTCACAGTGGTTCACGCCGCCGAACCAAATGTTGTCGGTGTAGTCCCCTAGTCGTTTGTCGAGCCGTAGATGAAGGAGATCGGGAAGGCGGGTGTTGGATTGGGGTTTGGTAGAGGTGGAGAGTGAAGTGCGCAAGCTAAGAGAACGCCTTTGCCATCGCTGACCCAGTTCAACCTAAGGAAGGACCTACGGAACCACGCGTCGAACACCACTGGGGCGTGGACGGTGGTCACCTACCGACCGGAATTACGAACTATAGATCGAAGCAGACGGTGTCGGGATGTACCGGTGCGAGCTGCGCGCCTTGGTGGTGATGGTTATTCGCTAGATCTGGCGCTGGGGTTGGTGATGATGACGGCACGGTGGAGGTGAAGAGCGACAAGGCGCCGAGCAGGGGATAGGGTGGGTGGGTTGTTGCCAAGGAAGGACCGCCTCTGATACCACCTGTAAGACCCGTGGCCGCCGACGATCGCCGGCGACGTGAGAGAGACAGGGTACGCCGGAATCGGCCAGCGGAGCAGAGGAATCTCTGTCTCGTTTACTGTATTAGTATTGTAATTGTCGATGCCTTATTACAACAATTGTTCAGTATATATGGCTCAAGCCGCTGGTCTCAAATGACCCTATGTGTCATCAACTATCTATCACATTAAATGATGCAAGTACGTTTTTCTGTTTGCGACACGCCCTTCGCCTGTGTCTTCACCCTTGCGCCGTGACAGAGTACCGCGCCAACTCCAGCCTCGTGCTCACCACCGAGGTCCTTCGGCTACCGCGGCGTCCAGAACAAGCTGCCCGAGCTCGAGGAGAAGCTCTCCAAGGCGCGCACCAAGAAGTCCAAGCGCCGGGAACGACGCCGCGGCCGACCCCGCCGCGACGCCAAGCGCAGGCGCCGCGCCGCCTCCGCACAGGAGGTCTTCGTCCTCTCCCTCACCGACGACGCCGTCTACAAGCCCCAGACCAAGGAGACGCGCGCCGCCTACGAGGCCCTGCTCAGCCTCATCCAGCAGCAGCTCGCCGACGAGGTGCTCGCCACGCTCAAGAACGACAAGGTCAAGAACCCTGACAAGAAGAAGGACATTGAGCAGCTGGTCAACCCTATCCCCAGCCAGCTCTTTGACCAGCTCGTCTCCATCGGCAAGCTCATCACCGACTTCCATGATGCGGCGGCCGGCGATGCTGCCGGTGCGCCTTCTGCCGACACCATGGACACCACCCTTGATGATGATGTTGGTGTTGCTGTCGAGTTTGAAGAAGATGAAGACGAGGAGAGTGATTTTGATCAGGTACCACTTTTATGCATATGTTTAATTAACTGACTGATCTTCCCATCCTACTACTTGGCTTTGACCCCAACATGTTTATTTACTTACCACCGGCACTGTGTGTTTGTGCCAACCAGGTGCAAGATGAGCTGGATGAGGATGATGAAGATGACGCAGCTGAGTTGAATGGTCCTGGAGGTATGCAGATGGGCAGTGAGTTAGACGACGACGGCATGCAGAACGCCAACCAGGGGCTGGCCGTCAATGTTCAGGACATCGATGCTTACTGGCTCCAGAGGAAGATATCCCAGGCATATGGGGACGGTGACATTGACGCCCAGCAGAGCCAGAAGCTTGCCGAGGATATCTTGAAGATCATTGCTGAGGGCGATGACAGAGACGTCAAGAATCGCCTTGTCATGCTCTTGGACTATGAGAAGTTTGATCTCATCAAGTTGCTGCTACGCAACCGTCTCAAGATTGTTTGGTGTACCCGCTTAGCCAGGGCCGAAGATCAGGAACAGAGGAAGAAGATAGAGGAAGAGATGGCAAGTGACCCAAGCTTGGCTCCGATTTTGGAGCAGCTACATGCAACCAGAGCATCCGCGAAGGAGAGGCAGAAGAACCTGGAGAAAAGCATCAGGGATGAGGCCAAGAGGCTCCTCAACAATGATGCTGCTGCCAGCGCTGATGGTGCGAGGGACCGTAGGGCAACCGAGCCGGACATGGAGAGTGGATGGCTGAAAAGGACAGAGGCAGCTACTTGATCTCGAGAGCCTCTCGTTCCAGCAGGGCGGTCTCTTTGGGGGCGTTTGTGACCTTGGCTCGACGGCCGGGCTGCGTCCTCCGCATGCAACTCCCCATGTTTGCGAGCTAGGGCCCACCAGCGAGCCGGGCTGTCGCCGTGCAATTTGCCTTCTCTCTCATGGCTCCCGAGAAACGAGGTGGAGGTTCGTTTCCTGGCGGCATGGCTCGCTCGAGCGCAGAAGCGGCTCGCTCGAGCGCTGGAGGCGCGCTCTAAGTTCACCGCATTCAATTTTACAAGCACAACAAACACGATCTCAATCGAGCTCGGCTCTGTTGAGCCACGATGACAAACACGAGCACTTGCACCATTTGGACCGGACTAAGGGTGGCCAGGCCATGGCCAGCCGGCCAGGCCGGCGAGGTACACCCTCGCAAACGCGCCCTTTATGGCTAACAAGAAATGTGAACTTCCTACTGGGTCGTTTAGAACCCCTCATAAGGGATATGTGGAGGTTCATGTGCCAGCACTGAAGGCTAAGCCCTATGAAACAGGGGAGAAGATTGTCAAGATATCTGATATGCCAGAGTTTGCATGATCAGCTTTCGACGGGATGACACAGCTGAACAGAGTTCAGAGCAGGGTCTATGATACTGCTCTTTTCACACCAGACAACATCCTTCTCTGTGCTCCGACTGGTGCTGGCAAAACAAACGTGGCTGTGCTTACCATCCTTCAACAGATTGGTATGCATATGCAGGATGGAGAGTTTGACAATACCAAGTACAAAATTGTCTATGTGGCCCCGATGAAAGCATTGGTCGCTGAAGTCGTTGGGAACTTGTCGAAGCGTCTGGCAGGTTACAACGTTACTGTTAGGGAGCTCAGTGGAGACCAGAACTTGACCAAGCAACATATTGTCGAAACACAGGTTATCGTCACGACACCTGAGAAATGGGATATTGTGACCAGGAAATCAGGGGACAGGACCTATACCCAAATGGTGAAGCTGTTAATCATTGATGCGATCCATCTGCTACATGATAACAGAGGGCCTGTTCTGGAAAGCATTGTTGCTAGGACAGTCAGGCAGATCGAGACTACCAAGGACTCAAGGAGCATATTCGTCTGGTTGGGCTCTCTGTGACTACCAAACTACGAAGAGGTTGCACTATTCTTGAGTGTTCCCAAAAAAAGCCTCTTCTACTTCGACAACAGTTACCGACCTTGCCCTCTTGCTCAGCAATACATTGGGATCACTGTGAGGAAGCCAGTACAGAGGATGCAGTTGATGAATGAGATCTGTTATGAGAAGGTTATGGCTGCCGCTGGTAAACATCAAGTGCTTATATTTGTACACTCGAGGAAGGAGACAGCAAAAACTGCCAAAGCCATCAGAGACACGGCGTTGGCAAATGACACAGTCAGCCGCTTTCTGAAGAATGAGAGTGCAAGCCAAGAGATCCTTGGCACTCATGCTGAACTTGTCAAAAGCAATGATCTTAAAGACCTCCTGCCGTATGGGTTTGCTATTCATCATGCTGGGATGGCAAGGGTTGACCGGGAGCTTGTCGAGGAACTTTTTGCTGACAAGCACATTCAAGTACTTGTATCCACTGCTACCCTTGCATGGGGTGTCAATTTGCCTGCGCATACTGTTATCATAAAGGGTACACAGATTTACTGTTGGCCCAGAGGATCACCGGCTCAGATGAGTGAACCACTCATCAGTCTTGTCGAGCATCCGTTAGTGTTGCCGAGCACCTACTAGCCGTACCGACCACGAACAAGCATTGTCCGTCCCCACTCACTATGGCTAGAGCTTCAAGAAGAAGGGAGAACAGAGCATACACACACAGTACAAGACACCAGCGTTGGTCAAAACCCTGTATGGGAGATGGCAAATCTGAACTCCCTTTACTGAGTTATCGTGGTAGTCTATTTATACAACTATATCCATCTAGTCCCAGTACAGCTGCCCTGCTACAACAGTGACTAGATAACCTACAGGGCTAACTCTGCGCCGGCCTCTGCATGTGGCTACAGCGCTGCAGGTGAGTCGTGCGGCGCCTGCACCTGCAGCGGCTACAGTATCACAGCAGGGGGCCTTTCGGCGCCACCTTCCCTTGTTGTGTTCACACAAGGTAGCAGTAGATTATCTAACAATCTTCCCCTAATCCTACTGCTAACCCTTGTACCCCCTCCATGCCGATCATCTCCTTCAGCTCCGTGAGTCGAAGACGTCAGAGCGGCTTGGTGAGGACGTCCGTGAGTTTCCGACCAGTTTCGACGAACTCGATGACGATCTGCCCTCCATCAACACAGTCCCTGAGGAAGTGGAACTTCACGTCGATGTGTTTGCTCCGGTCGTGCAGAACCGGATTCTTCGCGAGGGCGATGGCGGGCTGGTTGTCCACCATCAGTGCTGGTGGGTGAGCTTCCACGCCGGTCAGCTCGCTCAGCAGCCGGCGCAGCCACACAACTTGGCACGCCGCTGTGGCCGCCGCTACGTACTCTACCTCGCACGTAGATAGCGCCACCATCTTCTGTTTCAGCGACAGCCATGAAATTGAAGCCGACCCGAGGAAGACGAGCACGCCAGCGGTGCTCCGTCATCCGTCGATGTCCTCCGCCATGTCTGCATCGCTGAACACAGTGAGCTACAGCCTACTCCCGCCAGTCTTTGGGAAGATGATCCCATGATCCACCGTCCCCTTGACATAGCGCAGTAGCCGCTTCATCGCAGCCCAGTGATCCTCTCTAGGATCCTCCATGAAGCGACTGACATAGCCCACGGCGAACGCAATGTCCGGCCTCATGTGGACTAGGTAGCGCAGACCGCCAACGATGCTCCGATAGAGTGTTGCATCCACCTTCACCGTGGTGTTGGCCTTCGTCAGCTTCAGTCGCTCCTCCATCGGAGTCACGCATGGCTTGCACTCAGCCATGCCGCTCTGCTCCAATAGCTTGGAGGCATCTGCGCTCTGACCGAGCGTGAGTTCCTCCTTCCCCTGTCTCACCTCGATGCCGAGATAGTAGGAGAGTGTGCTGAGATCGCTCATTCAAAAATGAGCCGCCATCTCGCGCTTGAAGCTGTTGATATCCTCCGTGTGCGCGCTGGTGACGATTAAGTCATCCACATACACATCGACGACGTGCTCCTCCTTCCCCCATCGCCGCGTGTAGAGCGCGTGCTCGGTTGCGCACCTCTAAAACCCAAGCTAGCTCAGCGTGGCGTCAAGCTTGGCATTCCATGCTCGTGGGGCCTGCCGCAGCCCGTAGAGCGCCTTGCGCAGTCGGAGCACCCTGTGCTCCTCTCCCTTGACGGTGAAACCTGGCGGTTGCCTGACGAAGACCGTCTCCACTAGTTCGCCATTGAAGAAGGCCAATTTAATGTCCAAGTGATGGACGCGCTAGTCCTTTGCTGCTGCCAAGGCTAGTAGCAAATAGACCGACTCCATGCGAGCTACTGGAGCAAAGACTTCCTCGAAGTCGATGCCCTCGCGCTGAACAAAGCCTCGAGCGACGAGGCACGCCTTGTGCTCATCTCGTTTGATCTTGTACACCCACTTCAGGCTGATCGGACGGCATCCTGGAGGTGGATCGACGAGCTGCCATGTCTCGTTTTCCTCGATCGCCTTCATCTCCTCTAGCATCGCTCATCGCCAGTTTTCATCGCGCTCGGCCAGCGTGAATGTGGGTGGTTCCTCAGCACTAACGAGTAGTAGCTCTACGTCATTGAGCAGCCGACCAGCCAGGCCTGAGGGCCCTGTGCCATCGACCATGTCGTCCAACCTGCGGAACCGCACCTCCTCACCTTTGTGGTAGGTGTCCACGAACTCAGTAATATCACTTGGAGGTGAGGCGAACTCAATCGGTGTCGATAGAGTTCCCTGTTCTGCCGGAGTGCTCAGCATAGTACCTTGAGTGCTCGACACCTTGGTTGCAGTACTCGACACTACTTCTGGACAGCTCGTCATTACTCCTGTAGTGTTCGGCCATTCTGTAGGAGTGCTCAGCCTCAGTCTTGGAGTGGTCGGCACCACTGTAAGACGTCTTGGCTCCGCCACAAGAGTGCTCGGCACCCATCCTATAGTGGTCGCCACCACTGCAGAACCTCCCGGCACCACTCCTGGCGTGCTCAGCATCCCTCCCAAAGTGCTTGGCACTGCCCCAGGAGTGCTCGGCTCTACCGCTGGAGTACTCGACACCCCTCCCGGAGTGCTCGGCACCTCTTCCCCAGCGTCTCCACCACCGTGGATGACCAGGTGCTCGACGACAAAGGTGTTGGTGAAGCTGCCAGCTTCCCCCATGCTTGGGCTGCTCCAGTCCCAAGCCACCTTCTCATCGAACACGATGTCACGTGAGACAAGCACCTTGTCTCCGCGTGAGTTGTAGAGCCGGTATGCCTTGGTACCCTTGGCGTAGCCTAGGAACACCATCGGTGTTCTCCTGTCCTCCAGCTTGGTGAGGTTCGGCTTCGTCTTCCTAACGTGGCCGATGTAGCCGAATGTCCAGAGGAAGGACACGCTGGGCTTGCGCATATACCAAGCTTCGAATGGCGTCTTGCCCGTCAGGGCCTTGGTTGGAGAGCGGTTGAGGATGAACACCGCCGTGGTCACTGCCTCACCCTAGAACCTTGTCGGCATGCCTTTGTCCTTCATCATGGATCAGGCCATGCTGACCACCGTCTGGTTCCACCTCTCCACCATGCCATTCTGTTGTGGCGAGTACGTCACGGTGTGGTATCGCACTACACCCTGATCCATGCAGTACGCAGTGAACTCCACCAAAGTGAATTCACCGCCGCGATCAGTTCTCAGCACGCGGAGCTTCTTACCGCTCTTGGCCTTCGTGCGCATCTTGAACTTCTTGATCACCGCCGTCGCTTCGTCCTTGCTCGTCAGGAGTTGCGGCCACATGTAGCGACTGCAATCATCCATGAGCAGGAGGAAGTACCGCCGACCACCGTTTGTAGCAGGCGTGATCGGCCCACAGAGGTCGTCATGGACGAGCTCAAGAGCGTCCTTCGCGCGATACTTGGCCGCCTTTGGGAATGGTAGCCTCCTTTGCTTCCCAGTCAGGCAGCTGTCACACAGCTCGCCTCCGTGCTTGATGTGGGGTAGCCCTCGGACCATCTTCTCCAGCCGACCAAGCGCGTCGAAGTTGAGATGTCTGAACTAGGCATGCCACATCCACGGTTCCTTAGAGTGCCTTGCCGCTAGGCACACCGGCTGCTCTACCTTCAGGTCGAGCAGGTACAACCGGTTCAAGGACCTCTTCACCTTGACAAGAAGTCGCTGCTCCTGGTCTCTGATCCTAAGGACTCCGTCCTTGATCAGTACCTCGCTACCGCGCTCATCCAGCTAACCAATGCTGATGATGCTAGAACATAGTTGCGGGATGTAATATACATCCGTTAGTGTGTGGTGCTCCCTGTTCTGGCACCTAAAGATGATGGTGCCGCGCCCTTAGATAGCCACCCTTGAGCCGTCACCAAACTTCACCGTACCGGTAACATCGTCATCGAGCTCGGAGAAGGATGCCTTGGAGCCCGTCATGTGGTTGCTGGCACCAGAGTTCAGATACCACCGCTGCTTCTGGTCGGTGCCCACACATCCGAGGTGGACTTGGGCGTGTGGTTCATCGAGGTTGACGGTCTTTAGCGCCTTCCCAGGTCCTTCCATCGTAGATGCCTCTTCCCTCTCCTCGGCCTCGACGTCGTGCAGTGCACAGAACATCGCCATCAGGATAGTGGCCTCATCCTCATCATTAGCTTGTGTCAGATGAGCCTCAGCCTTCTTCTCCTACTTGCGATTTGGGCACTCCCGTGCCCAATGGCCTATTTTCCCGCAGCGCCAACAGGCGTTGGGGTCGACCTGCTTCTTCTTCTCCGAAGAAGCCTTGCCGCGGCGCTTGTCATCGCCACTGCGGCTGGAGGAGGCTGCCTTCTGGGAGTTCCTCCGAGCAACCCACTCCTCTTCCGTCAGCAGGAGTTTTCCGCTGTCCTTCATTGCTGTCGCCTGCTCTAGGCGCTCGTCCACCTCCCGCAAACGGCCTATCACATCCTCAATGGTGAGGGTGGACAAGTTCAGCATCGTCTCTATGGAGAGAGTGATCTGGATGTACTTTGCCGGCACGGAGTGGAGGTACTTGGAGACCACCTCTTCTTCGTCGATGGTGACATCGTGGCTCTTCAGCTTGCTGATGAGCGTCTGCAGGCGGAGGGAGAAGTCCTCCACAGTTTCACCATCCTTGAGCTTGAGGTTGGTGTACTCCTGCTTCAGAAGCTGGGCCGTCGCCTTCTTTGCGCGGTCAGAACCGACGCGCATCGCCGTAATAGCCTCTCACGCCTCCTTAGCCGAGCTCTTTGCCCCCAATGGCTCCCTGTACTTCGCTGGTACAACAGCGAGGATAGCCTCTAACGCTGACATGTCATCTTCTTCATTGCCGGTGTCCTTGTCAACAGCATTCTAGAGTCGTCGGGCTCTGAGCTTGACCTTCATGGTCACCGACCACTCTCCATAGTTGGTGCGAGTCAGCGTCGGCCAACTGGTGCCGCTGACCTCCCGCACCATGCAAACAACGACCTCCGGTCGTGGCTGGGCAGCCACAGCAGTGCCACTGTTGTCGCTCATCTCCGAACCACCCGTCATCGCCAGCGGTTAGTCTGGCGACGGCGCTTGTACGGCTCTAATACCACTTATTGGCCCACATGATCACCGGCTCAGGTGAGTGAACCACTCACCAGTCTTGCCGAGCACCTACTAGCCGTGCCGATCACGGACAAACGTTGTCCGTCCCCACTCACTATGGCTAGAGCTTGAAGAAGAAGGGAGAACAGAGTATACACACACAGTACAAGACATCAGCGTTGGCCGAAGCCCTGTATGGGAGATGGTAAATCTGAACTCTCTTTACTGAGTTGTCGTGGTATTCTATTTATACAACTCTATTCATCTAGTCCCAGTACAGCTGCCCTGCTGCAACAGTGACTAGATAACATACAGGGCTGACTCTGCGCCGGCCTCTCCATGTGGCTACAGTGTTGCAGGTAAGCCGTGCGGCGCCTGCACCTGCAGCGGCTACAGTATCACAGCAAGGGTCTTTCGACGCCGCCTTCCCTTACTGTGTTCACACAAGGTAGCAGTAGATTATCTAACATTTACAACCCAGAGAAAGGTGCTTGGACAGAACTAAGCCCTCTCGATGTTATGCAGATGCTTGGTCGTGCAGGGAGGCTTCAGTATGATACACATGGAGAGGGAATAGTCTTGACTTGCCACAGTGAATTGCAATTCTACCTGTCTCTTATGAACCAGCAGCTGCCTATCGAGAGCCAGTTCATAACTTCATATCCAAATTAGCTGATCAATTGAATGCAGAGATTGTTCTGGGGACTATTCAGAATGCTCGCGAAGCATGCTCGTGGCTTGGCTACACTTACCTCTATATTCGGATGCTCCGCAATCCAACATTGTATGGTTTGCCAGCAGATATCTTGGAGAGTGATAAGACACTTGATGAAAGGAGAGCTGATTTGGTAAGTAATTTGTGCACTGCTATTTTTGAAGTTCTGTGGTAGCTGCTCATTCCTTACTGTTTTATTTCTCAATTATTGCTTTGGTCCTTCAGCCTGTTCGTTTGTTGGTTTCAGCCAGTCCAAACCAGCCAGCAAATAGTATTTTTCTCTCACAAAAAACCAGCACCAGCCAGCTAAAACCAGCACCAACACCAACCAGCGAACAGGCCCCTTGTCTGTGTGAATTTGCTCTAATTGCTAATGTGTCATCTTATTTGGTTAATCTATTTCTAGACTAGAGGTCACCTTCCCCACATGTTCTCACAACTGCGCATGCAAAATATTTCTTAAGTGTTTGTTACAGTCTTGTATAGCTAATAATCATATTAGCCTGCATCGTTGATCAATAGTCTCTGCAGTATGGCATATTTAGAGGGTGTTTGGTTCTTTAGTCGCTCCTAAAATTTATGTCACATTGAATATTTAGATGCTAATAAGAAGCATTAAATATAGATTAATTACAAAACCAATTACATAGATGGAGGCTAATTTGCGAGACGATTTTTTTAAGCCTAATTAATCTATCATTAGCGTATGTTACTGTAGCACCACTTTGTCAAATCATGGACTAATTAGGCTTAAAAGATTCGTCTCGTAAATTAGTCATAAGTTGTGTAATTAGTTTCGTAATTAGTCTATATTTAATACTCCATACATGTGCCCAAACGTTCAACGTGACCTTACTGTATGGTCATGCAGTTTTAAATGCTATTAAAAAAACCTGTACTTTCAGTGCCGAACTGCAGCTCTGCTAGGGCAATTGCATCCTTAGCCTAACTGGTAGTGTAGGATGATGTCATGGTATTGTTCCTTTTCCTCTGTTGCAGCATAAGTTTTTTGCTGCATGTGTAGTGGTTGCACTATGTGGGTTAGTGTTTTCTTTTCATCTTAGTACTATTGCTACCTTGTGTTTAGCACCATTTCACATGCATTTGTAATGATAATGTATATGGGTATTGGCTTGTATGAACCACCTGCACATTTTGTGCGGTATTTCACATGTGCACATAATAATAATGTAATGTGGGTAATGATAGACACATATTGAAATGACAATTTTCTTTTCATAGGTACATATACATATATTGAATGCATATAATTTTGTTTCGATACAGACTCGTTGCAATTTGTTGTACAAGAATTTTGCTTCAGAAAGTATAATATCTATATCTATATTTACGCAAACATGAATTGAAGGAAATAATACTGTGGTCCTCAAGCCCATAGTGTTCTTTTTTTTTTTGTTAGAAGGGAAGATGTAGGTTGCTGATGTAAATCCTGTTTTGCTGAAGTATTATATGTGCTTCTTTGATGCTGCAGCGAGATCTGAAGAAATTTAGGTTTTGCAGTTATTCCATACCCATCATTGATTTTACTGCCTCTTGATATTGCATAGATATAGTTCTGCCTCTTGATATTGCATAGATATAGTTTATGTTACAGCATACTATCTCTGCCTGTTCTGTTCTTGATCTTTTGTTTTTTTTGTTGTGATGCAGATACATTTCGCTGCAAATCTACTGGATAGGAACAATCTGATAAAGTATGATAGGAAAATAGGATACTTTCAAGTTACCGACCTAGGAAGGATTGCCAGTTATTACTATATTAGCCATGGAACTATTTCTACATACAATGAGTGCCTGAAACCTACAATGGGTGATATCGAGCTGTGTCGACTATTTTCTCTGAGTGAAGAATTTAAGTATGTAGGTGTCAGGCTAGATGAGAAAATGGAACTGGCAAAGCTTTTGGACCGTGTGCCAATTCCTGTCAAAGAGAGTTTGGAGGAACCAGTGCAAAGATCAATGTTCTGCTGTAAGCATATATTTCTAGGTTGAAACTGGAAGGTCTTTCTCTTAGTTCGGATATGGTCTACATCCGACAGGTAGGGCTATTTTTTTTTCTCTCGACTACAATTTATAATTCGCTTGCACGATTTCACTACTTAATACAGTTTCTGAACCGGAATTTCTTGCTTTTATTGTATTGTATAGTTATGTTTTTCCCCCTTTTGTAATGCAGAGTGCTGGCCGTCTCCTACGAGCACTATTTGAGATTGTTTTGAAGAGGGGATGGGCTCAACTAGCGGAGAAAGCGCTGAATCTTTGCAAGATGGTTGATAAACAAATGTGGAGTGTCCAGACTCCCTTGCGGCAGTTTACTGGAATTCCAAAGGAGATCTTGATGAAACTGGAGAAAAAGGAGTTGGTTTGGGAGAGGTACTATGATCTGTCCTCACAAGAAATTGGTGAGCTAATCCGCTATCCCAAGATGGGGAGGCAGCTGCACAAGTGCATCCACCAGTTTCCAAAGTTGAATCTTTCAGCTCATGTCCAGCCCATCACTCGTACAGTTTTGGGTTTTGAACTGACAATTACACCTGATTTCCAGTGGGATGATAAGGTACATGGATATGTGGAGCCCTTTTGGGTTATTGTTAAGGATAATGATGGTGAGTACATTCTTCACCATGAATATTTCATGCTTAAGAAACAGTATGTTGACGAAGATCATACATTGAACTTCACAGTGCCGATATATGAGCCACTGCCGCCTCAGTATTTCATACGTGTTGTGTCTGACAAGTGGCTTGGTTCTCAGACAATTCTCCCTGTCTGCTTTAGGCACTTGATTCTACCAGAAAAATATGCTCCGCCGACTGAATTGCTTGATCTGCAGCCTCTACCTGTTAGTGCATTGAGGAATGCAAGATACGAGGGCCTCTATAGTGCCTTTAAGCATTTCAATCCCATCCAGACTCAAGTATTCACTGTCTTGTATAACAGTGATGACAGTGTGTTGGTCGCTGCACCAACGGGCAGTGGGAAGACGATATGTGCGGAGTTTGCTATACTAAGGAACCACCAGAGGGCAGTGTCCGCTGAGAGCAACATGCGGGTCGTTTATATAGCTCCCATTGAAGCTCTCGCAAAAGAAAGATACAGGGACTGGGAACAGAAATTTGGAGAATTTGCCAAGGTAGTTGAGCTCACTGGTGAAACCGCAGCTGATTTGAAGCTTCTGGATAAAGGAGAGATCATAATCAGTACTCCTGAAAAGTGGGATGCACTGTCTCGCCGGTGGAAACAGCGAAAGCACATCCAACAGGTCAGCTTATTTATAGTTGATGAACTTCATCTACTTGGGTCTGATAAGGGACATGTTTTGGAAGTCACTGTATCTAGGATGAGGCGTATTTCAAGTCATATTGGCAGTAACATACGGATCGTAGCACTTTCAGCTTCACTTGCTAATGCTAAGGATCTCGGTGAATGGATTGGTGCTACCTCTCATGGCCTCTTCAACTTTCCTCCAGCAGTGAGACCTGTGCCATTGGAAATTTACATTCAGGGTGTGGATATAGCGAACTTCGAGGCAAGGATGCAATGCATACTCTAGTGTTGAGGGTGGTGGAACTCCGTTTCTCCTTGGGTCAGAAGACGAGATGGATACTTTCACCACAGGTGTTGAAGAAGAGACGCTTAACAATACACTTAAATGTGGTGTAGGCTATTTGCATGAGGGTCTAAGTGAACTTGATCAGGAACTTGTAACCCAGCTGTTCCTTGGTGGGAGGATCCAAGTGTGTGTTGGGGAAGACCATTGCCTGCTCATTTGGTTATTGCCATGGGGACCCAGTATTACGATGGCCGTGAGAATGCTCACACCGATTATCCAATTACAGATCTGCTTCAAATGATGGGTCATGCCAGCAGACCACTTCAAGATAACTCGGGGAAATGTGTTATATTGTGTCACGCACCTCGCAAAGAGTACTACAAGAAGTTCCTTTTTGAGGCCTTCCCTGTTGAGAGCAATCTTCACCATTTCTTGCATGATCATATGAATGCTGAGGTGGTGGTTGGTGTTGTAGAGAATAAGCAAGATGCCGTGGATTATCTTACTTGGACTTTCATGTATCGGCGGCTGACAAAGAATCCTAACTTCTACAATCTTCAGGGTGTAAGTCACAGGCATCTTTCAGACCATCTTTCTGAGCTAGTTGAGACTGTCCTGAATGATCTTGAATCAAGTAAGTGTGTGGCTATAGAGGAGGACATGTACCTGAAGCCCCTCAACCTTGGCCTTATTGCTTCATACTACTACATTAGCTACACAACTATTGAGCGATTCAGCTCTATGCTGACCCAGAAGACTAAGATGAAAGGACTCCTAGAGATTCTAGCATCTGCTTCAGAATATGCAGAGCTTCCGGGTCGTCCTGGTGAGGAAGAATTCATTGAGAGGCTTGTTCGCCACCAGAGGTTCTCTATCGAGAAGCCCAAGTATGGTGATCCACATGTGAAGGACAATGCTCTGCTGCAAGCCCATTTTTCAAGGCATACAGTGGTTGGAAACCTGGCAGCTGATCAGCGTGAGATTCTTCTTTCTGCCCATAGGTTGCTCCAGGCAATGGTTGATGTTATATCCAGAAATGGTTGGCTTAGCCTTGCTCTTAGCGCAATGGAGTTGAGTCAAATGGTGATACAAGGCATGTGGGATAGGGATTCTGTGCTGCTTCAAGTTCCACACTTCACAAAAGACTTGGCCCGGAGGTGCCAGGAAAACGAAGCGAAGCCCATCGAGAGTATCTTTGATCTTGCTGAGATGGGTGTCGATGAGATGCGGGATCTTTTACAGCTATCAAACTCTCAGCTGCAGGACATTGTTGAATTCTTCAAGCGGTTCCCTAATGTTGATATGACCTATGAGGTCCGTGAGGGTGACGATATAAGCGCTGGTGACAATGCAACTGTGCAGGTAACGCTGGAGCGCGACATGACTAACTTGCCATCTGAGGTTGGTCCAGTTCATGTGCCAAGGTTCCCCAAGCCCAAGGAAGAAGGCTGGTGGCTGGTGATTGGTGACAGCTCCACAAACCAGTTTCTTGCCATCAAAAGAGTGGCACTCCAGAAGAGGGCGAGAGTGAAACTTGAGTTCTCTGCTCCTGCAGAGGCAGGGAGAAAGGATTACATGATTTACTTGATGTCAGACTCTTACTTGGGCTGTGATAAGGAGTATGAGTTCACCGTTGATGTCAAGGATGCTGGAGGGGATTGATGATGAAGACTTGACACTGTGTCGCATAGATGCGGTTAACTTGGAGTGTGTATTGTAGCACATTATTGGAGTGAGTATTTTTTTTAATCAACTTGTTGCTTCCATAAGCTTGCTGCTCCTGTAATGTTGATTTTAGTGACGTGCAGTAGAAAATGTTATAACCTGTTGATGCACCAACGGTGTTGGTGTTTTAACCTGTTCTATTGGCAGGGTACGACTGCCTTCAAGTTCCTCTTGTTTCCATCTATCCTCTTCCTACTGAGATGGTGGATATGGGATGGATGCCTTTCAGCATTGGCTGTTCAAATTTACCATGTATTTTGTGGATACCGTGAAACAAGAGTGCTGACACCGTCTCTTTTCTAAATCCTTTTGACATGTATCAACATTTTTGTCTGATTGTAATTCTCTGTTTTGGTAGTTGTCCCTGTAACAATGCTTCTGTCTAAAATCTTTGGGTTCTGAATGAAAAAGGTAATGTATCCAAAGTTGTGAATAGATGGGGGCATTAGTCGGTTCCGGCTTACAGGGATTGGTGCGAAGATTAGTACCATACCCGTCTTCTGTTGCAATGGAACCACAGGGGAGACAGTCGCATCAAGTGGCAAGCAATTTGTGGTGCACAAACTAGCTGCACATGAGATTTATATATTAAAAAAAGTGCTTATGACTGGTCTCAAGGCATTTTCTGTATCCTATGAGCATGTAGCCTGTGCTAACGGTCAATCCATGTTTTAAAACAACTGCTAGTTTGTTTGCTCATCACAGGTTTATTTGCATTACTTGTAATATGTAATAGCTCGATCAGCATAATACATTTTTCGTCCGTTGTGAAATACGTGAAGCATAAATAAAAGAGCTACTAGATGAACATCAGATCCGTAGGCTCAGGCGAAGATTGAAATCTCGCTACGCATGGTTGTTGCTTGCATATTCTGCTCGCCTGCCCAGATGGACAAATTAGGGTCGGGTCCGCTATGGCTCCCGTCGATAAACCGTTCTCCACGCCCCCTCCGATGCAGCTTCACTTTGCAAAATCTGAGAGAAGAAGAACCATAATATGGTGTTGAGAGGAGAGAGGAAAGAGAAATCAAGACAGGAACTGAAGTTGGGAATTTTTGACCTGTTGTTACCTTACCTGGCCTGGACAGTAGGTAGGTCAGAGATGATTTCGGAAGAAACAAGCCCAACCCGAGCTTTAGCACCCATACACGCAAGAACGAACGAGACCCATACAGGCGCCGTGGTCCCTGGTGGAGATGCGACGCTCAGCTCCAGATGTGGGAGACAAAGTGGATCTATATTCGTATAGACGGTGCTCGCATCGTTCCGAGGACTAGGAGTGGTTGACTTGCAAAAATATATTCTCTGTCTCTGTTGAATCGTGCTATCTTTTGAGGGGGAAAATATTTGTCGGTGACCTCAAATAACTTTTTTATGCCGTTATTATGTCTTCTCTGATTTTTTTTTATTTCTTTTTGAGCAACGTCTTCTCTGATAATATATAGCAAGTATAATCCATTTGTGCAAGCTTCGGGATAAATTTTCCTCGATACTAAGCATCGATCATGATGCGATTTGAGCTGGAGTTTTTGGATTTGGGGGCTTTGGCATAAAAGCTGGCTTTCTAGCTGTTGTCGTTATTCTATTGACCAGCAAATGCGCTCGTGCGTTGTAACAGAACATACAAATTACTACGTGGCCATGGCGGTCATCGGGACAACTTATAGCTTAAAGGTTTATGTAACGATTAGGGCGTGTTCGCCTGATCTGTTGCGCAGTAGATTTCGGATGATTCAGTAGTGTTCTGTGAAAGAGAATAAGTTGGAAGTTGAGCAGCCGAACACGTTGTATATTGCGTTATCTATTCTCATATATTAGTGTTAGAATTAAACTTGGTACCATACCGCTCTAACTCGTATTGTTCCAAAGGCTTATAGAGAGACTTATCAATGATTATTACATCGTGCATTTCAATTGGATGGGACTCCGTCCTGGAAATACTCCGTCTTCCAATTTATTTGTTGGAATACAGGCCCGTCACTTGATCATAACAATAATAAATAAGAAGAAAATAAGACTAGCAGCGCCTTCCTCTTATCCACACACACTAACAGCCCAGCTTATCAGAACCAGAAACAAATCCACGAAATTAATCCATGAGATCGGGATGGCTGGGGTGACGCTCAACGAAATTATACATACAACCTGAACAAAAGGACGATGAAACATGGCAACTCATTCGGACGAAGAATTGCTAACCCTGCTGCCAGCATCTAGGCACTTTCTTACCGTAGCAGGGACTCGCAGATTATTAGCACCAACGCCAGGAAGGCACACGACATTACCATATAGCAGGAACTAGCTGATTAGCACCAACGGCACAGTGCTCGTGACGTAATCACCTCTCGAGCCAACTAGCTTGTAAGTTACAACAGTCGAAGTATGATAAACAGCACAGCGACAACACCAAAGGTCTGTTAGATGAGCATATATAACAAGGTCCATGAGGGCCTTGAACCAACTTGTAAGTTACAAGAGTCGAAGTCACATAAATAACCCAACAATAACACAAGTCTAACTTGCATATATCCTAGACAGGTCTGTCAAATACTAGTAAGATATAAACAGCACGGCAACTGCACCAAAGGTTTGTTAGATACTAGCTAGATGAGCAGAACAAGGTCCATTAGATACTCCAGCAGTGTGATGTCTAATTAAGATGCCGCCCAATATGCTTGTCTAGATCATGTATACCCACATCAAGTGCGCCATGATACCAATATGGCTCGGGCACCGGCCACCTGCCATCCAATATGTTTTTGTCCCAATGTAAGTTGGCTGTTGAATAAAATAGTCTAAGCAAACAGAAACAAGTGGCAATGCGAAAACAGAAAGAAATATACCTGTTTTTCTGTATCCCCTTCTTTGTCCCACCACCAACACTGACAGGCATAGGATGGTTATATCCACTGTCATCAAACATAATTTATTTTTCAGAGTTCGTAAAATAAGTGAAATGGCTACCAGTTAGCATTGAGATGAAAATAATACCATTCTGATGGTAAAGAATTCACTCCACTTAGAACTTCAACAATCTTGTGCCTTGGTAAGAAAGGAGTTACACCGCTTCCATCCCAGAAGTTCATGCCAACAAAACTCCCATCAAGATTAATAAGCGGGCCTCCAATCCCAGCCTAGTTTTTTAAAAAAAGGTCCAAGGTTACTGTAAAACTTGTAATTCCTGATAAGTTCAGTAGATGCAATATGATTAAACTGGTTACCATATAAAACAACAGTAAGAGAGATTCACCACAGTACCTTCTTGGTTTTACAAGTAGACAGCTGAACATCTTTGCAATCAAGTTTGCAACTCTTGTTTCCACGCTTCACTTCACCACTTGCGGCCATCAATATACCAAATTTAGCATCACGCCCTATAGCTACAACCTTTTTAGATGTGTTTTGTGCACTTTTAATGAAGATGTCGTCCGGACAAATAGCACTGAAATTCTTCTTGAGACTGACAATAGCAATGTTATAGTCTAAATTATAAAAGTCCAATGTCCCACCAGCACGTTGATTCGGTGGGAGAAACACCTCAATCTGCAATGAGAAAGTGAGCTCAGCAAACCATCATTAAACTTAAAAGACCAAAAGTAATGATAAGGAATAAGGAGCACCAACCGTCAAGCTATTATCAATGCTATCCTCATTACAACGATCTCTAACTAAACTGGCTGAAGTCAGGATGACAGTGTGCTTAGCTTTGCTTCCATGCTTTATAAGCAAGCCTGTGCATGCAAAAGATCTCACATACCCTACACATTATAAGTTTAGTCATTAGTTAGTGAAGATAAAATACTAGCACAGAAATGTAAGGAGCACACAGCTGGAAAAATCACCATTGAATGAAGCAAGTGAGACAACACGACGGGATACATCTGTCACAACTTCTTTTGGAAGTTGATTCCAGACACACTCCTCAGAGCCACCGGGTGGATCACCATAGGGAAACCCTTTCCAAGGAAGTAATTCGCCAAAGCATTCTTCAAAATGATTAAGCAATTGCCCATTGACTAGTTAAAGAACGAAGATCAGAAGTGAACTACAAAAAGGCCAAGGGAGATGACAGCAATATCAAAAGCAACACTTACATTCGAGCACAAGTGGTGGTGGAATGGGATAGCCATGGGACTTTAACCTGCAAATAGTTTGCATAAACCCTGATACAATATTCAGATCATTATTAGTCCTTAGATGATATGTATGATACCGGTAACATAGTATTCTGCGCACAATGATACATAGGCAACATTTTAGAAGATGGCTTGCAGTATTGTTCACACCTGAAGGAACTACACTTAATACATCTTTAGGCAACGTATATCCACGGAAGTCTAGTTTTTTAGGACTGCAATAAAACATAGTTGACTTGTTATGACAAAATAAAGAACAGGAACTACACAGGGGAAAAAAACCCAATCATACCAACACGTGAATCTAATCTTGTCTTGTGAAAGAAATAAAGGTATGAAATAATGACTAGGAATAAGGCGTAAATATTCAACAAAAGATGAGAGGATTGAACATATTCATGTCACAAATATAGGTTGCACTGTCCATATTGCCACAAAGAATTGTTTAATTCTTCCTAATTTAAACCAAAACATTAAGCATGGGCACTAAGTAAGCATCATAAGATCTGGCAATGGTACTGGTTTCAGTAGAGAGGGGCAAGAAGAACCAAATTATTTTCAATCCAAAGGTTACCATGTGAAAACTCCTAAGTCTCCAATGCTGTTAGTAAAAATGGCTTACCTTAAACAGGAAGTGGATTAGGAGAGAGGGTTTGGAACAAATATGAATCAGGTTAACTGAAGAAATAGTTCCTAAATAGTGCAAGTGTAGAAGACATACTTGAGTATCTGAAAATGCTTCAAGCGTTTGCAAAGTAAGTCCATTGGTAGGAAGGTGTATCTCAAAATTGCATCACCAGGGTCATAAATATCTAAGTTTATCCCGAGAATTTTATTATCGCACCCCAGAAGTGGCCCTCCAAGTACAGCCTACAACAAAAGCAAAGTTAGGTTTAGAAAGGATTTACTTCAATGCACACCGTGATACTTTAGACCAGCAATAACATAACACAATTATGTTTTCCATCATGCCACAAAGTTACAAATAAATAAATCGACAGTATACCTTAGAGATATCTTGACTATCAGGAACCCAGGCGTTGAGGTGTTCGAGGTGTATGAAGCGGCGTTTCTCATACAGAGATCCACTCATGGCCATCAAACTGCCAGAGTTGAAGGCACGCCCAGCAGCTTTCAAACTATCACCAGGGGAAGGTGTTACCTTAAGATCCAGATCTATAGGACGGACTCCTAGGAAGCCCAAGCATGTGACGATAGCAATGTCTTTATCATATAGTCCTAAGAACCCATCGGTAGTTGTATCATTAGGAAGGCGCACTGCAACCTACAGAAATAAAAGCAGTGCACAAGCACAAGCTCAGGATGTTCACAATTAGCTTGAATATACAAAGAAAAATCAAGGAACACAATGATTAGCAGCACTAACCCTCAACTTATCATCTATATTTCTATTCTCGTTGAATTGTGTAACCAAATGTGCTGATGTCACAAATCTTGTTAGGCTTTGTCTAGTTCTTCCGTGAGGTATAGGTATGCCCGAGCATGCAAATAACATCTTATCTCCTGGACAATATCATGATTTAAATAGCAAGTGATGACTAAATGCAATTTATTTAAGAAAATTGAAAAGTACAGTAGCACAATCACCATCAAACAAAGCGATCGAGACGACCAAGGAAGACAAATCCACAGCATAATTAGTACTGATTGGATAAGTTAATTGACCAGGTTTGACTATTTCACCAAATGACTTCTCCTCAAAAGCAACGTTTGAACCTTCACGAAAAGGTTCGCCAAATCGTTGCACTGCAATAGCAGATAGATTCTCCTCAAAATTATGATACGCCTCATAAGCCGCATGATCTGATTAATAAACATGATACACCACAACTGAGTGCTAGAGCAATATGCGCCACAAAAGAAAGAACCAGCAAATTCAAATCAACTACTCACGTTCTAGCATCCATTTTATGGCGCGGTTCAAGGCTCTCTTGTTACCACTAGGGACATAACTCCGACTTGAAACCAGTGATGACTCAAGTTTGTTCCTTCTGTTTATGGCTCTCTGCTCCCTACTCACACCTCTTGTGCAGTCAATCCCCCCCTTGTTCCTCGTGGTCTTTGCAGTCCTGAAACAGAAAATAAATGCAAATGCTTCGTAGAGTAACTAAGACCCTTTTGTAAGCTTATAACTCCCCCCCCCCCCCCCCCCCCCCCCAACACACACAACACCAAAAAAGAAATCGAAATCAAAACAATGAAGCACCTTGTCAACCTTAAAATATTAGGTTCATTGATAATACTATCAACAATAACACTATGACGAAGCATGTGCTCAAAATCGGTACTAGATTGACCTGATTCTTTGCATATAAATGTAAAAAGGCTCCAATCTATCCAAAACTTGGTGTTGTATGGCAAATTGGCAATCAAGAAGTGACAACATAGGCAGCAAGTTCCTAGACGCTGGCTAAGATTGACAGAAAGGGCGCAGCACAAAAAAAAAATCTAAACATAACAGAAAGCAATCAAACCAATATGAAGCGGGCAAGTCTAAACAGAACTATTTAACTGGCCACATTCATACATGGTTAGAAAGAAGAGAACTCGGAATTTTGCTGTAGGAAAAAGCTGAGTTATTAAGCTACAGATCGTAACAAGACCCATCCAAAATCTGTGATGTCTGAATTTCCTATGGAAAAAAACTGAACATATGCATGGATGTTAGCTTAAAGGTTATTTTAGAAAATATAAACCGCAACAAAAAATCTGTGATGGTTCTGAGATGTGTGAGGGAGTATGATGGATAAACATTACTCGTAGCTAGACAACATGTACATGTGATTTTACTTGGGCCAACACATCGTTCAAGCAACAATCCAAGCATAACCAACTCAAGTTGGATGTAGAGTATAACTCAACTGGAACAGGTCCGTGAGCAATTGCAACTATCACAGTGAGCAAATGAGTAAACAGACGCTTACATCGCGCAATTTCCCCTCGATGAATCACTAGCTAGTCGTCAGATGCGTCCCCGACCACCCCGCAGGCCGGAGTCGCCGTCAACCGTGACGGCTCCGTACGCCCGCGAGACTAGCGTGTCGCTGCCACCGGACTGCGAGATGTCGAGATGTAGGGTATTGTGGTTGTGCGGCGCCCCGGCGCAGGTGCGGCCGCGAGTGGGCAGTCGGGCAAATAAACACGGAATCGATGCGGCCCATATTCAGGAAGCGCAAAACACAAGCGGGGAAGGATACGGAGTGCTCCAGCCACTCGCCGCCGCCGCCGCGCCCGTGATGGCCGTCGGCCAGCTGTCGACCTCCCCCGGCGCTGGAGCAGGCAAGCAGGTGCCCGTGCAAGTTCTCTCCTCCATCGCCCTCATCCTCCGCAAAGGAACCTAGTGCTCCAGGCACTCGCCGCCGCTACAGTGCCAGTGAAGATGGCCGCCGGCCGGCTGCTGCTGCTCGCGGCCTACCTCGGCACTAGAGCAGGCAAGCAGGTCTATCTTTGCATCAGCAACGGCGGCTTCATGGTTCATGCTTCGACAGGCCACGGGAGGATGAGAGCTGTTGGTTGTTGCTGCAAAGCCTACAGCCCCTACAGACGATGGCCATTGGACATTGGCTTTCAGATAAAGCTTACAACAGCACCTTGAGAAGCTCAACTCCAAAGTTCAGGCTCAGGCTAGCAGCAGACTAGTAGTGTTGAATTGCAATTGTATAACTGATGTGAGTTGAGATCGTGGCTCAACTTAGGTTGTGATGATTGAATAATTCTTGCTGATCTGAGAGTATAGTTATTGTGAATTTGATACTTGCTGCTCTGATTGTTTCGATTTGAGAACTTTGAATGACAGAATATGTACCTACGCTACTAGAATGCTCATTTGCAACACAACAAAAGAACTAATGGCTTGTTTGAATGCCCATGTATTGACCTCAATCCACGTGTTTGGGAGTGGTTAACACCATCTACACCATCTCCACATGTACACTTGCTTATTGATGTCGCTAACAACGCAACTAGCGTCTGGACGTCCGGCGCGAGCACGCGTTCGGACGCCCCACGGGACCACCTATCCGATGCGAATAGAACGAGTGTGTCCCCGCGTGCGGCCCGTCCCCTGTTGCGTCGCTGTGCCTCGTCGCGTCGCCATCCCCCGTCGTGCTGCCATCCCCCGCCATGCCACCATCCCTGCGCGCTCGTTGCCCTCCACGTCCCATCCCCACCATGCTCCATCACCCAAATGTCCAATGAGAAATTTTCCATCGGAGGATCTCTTGCAACATGGAACAATACGAGATGCAAACATCAGAAGTATTACATGTTTGCAACATCAGAACAAGTCTACTGCAATATCAGAACAAGGTGACAACAACAACAGAACAAAGCAACTACAATGCGAGATGTAAGATCAGAAAAAAGAGACTAATGCAACAAAGAAATATTACTTGCTGCAACATCAGAACAAGGCTACTGCACCAACAGAACAAAGCGCAATGTGAGAAAAACAACATCAGAAAAAAGACTAATGCAACAAAAAAATATTACTTGTTGCAACATCAGAACAAGGCTACTGCAATACGAGATGCAACATCAGAAACAAAAAAGAGACTAATGCAACAAAGAAATATGACTTGTTGCAACAGCAAAACAAGGCTACTGCAATAGAGCTCGCCGGAACCCTAGCCACCGCCGCGTCCCTCAGATCCAGAGAAGGAGGAGGAGGATGGTGGCTCAGATCCAGAGGAGGAGGAGAAGCGCTCAAATCTAGAGGAGGAGGTGGAGGAGAAGGAGGAAGGCTTAGATCCAGAGAAGAACCGACGTACCTCGTCGGAGCCGCTGCCGTCGTCCTCGTCTCCTGTGGGAGGAGCAGGAGCCGTGTCACTTGGGGCACAGGGTACTAATGGAGTCGCTAGAGGGGGGAGAGATGGAGGGAGCGCCGTCAGGCGTGACTAGGCGTGACGTCCGTCCCGGCAGGCAGGGCGGCAATAGAATGGAGAGGAACAGCTGCGGGAGTGAACGGGGAGAGGATAAGGATGAGTGCGGGAGACAGCGTCTGGGAGACGGCGTGCGGCAGGGGCGGGTCAGTTCGGCACGGCTTTGGGTGCTTCCATTCCTATCCAGACGACGGTCATATATCATTATCGTGTTGCTAAGGCTCCGTTTGAATGTTGGCAATGGAATTGGGTCAACGGAATTGTGTTTCCAAATCCATGACATACTAAAATGGTATTGGACTACGATTAAAATTCCATGTGTTTGAATGTCTTCAAATTGGACCTTGGAAATAAGAAATTGCATCCGTCCCTCGTCTTCTCCTTAGCCGGTGCCGGCCTGTTGGGGTTAAGATACCCCAGGTATCTCAAGACACCGATTAGTTAGTCGTTCAGGCGGCCCACGGTACACCAGCTAGTATAAGCCCAAACGATCGAGGCCCAGCTAAGCTATGTGGACCTGGGACGAACACAAAAGTAGGGGTTAGCCATGACATTTTCCCTCTGCCTTCCGCACGCCACGAAACTCCTCACGACCTCTCCTCCGTCCCGACCTCTAGGAGGAACAGGGAGAGATCGAGCCCCGCCAAGCATGCTTGCTCTGACAAAGAGCAGGCACGCCGCACTGATGAAAGGTCCTAATGGCTAGAGGGGGTGAATAGCCTATTAAAAATTCTACAACAGCACTTAAGCCAAGCGGTTAGACAATTATGAAGCGAAGCGAGTGTTGCGCTAGCCTATTCAAAATGCAAGCCTCCTATCCAAACTTCTAGTTTCTATGATCTCTATTCCACACAATATGTTAAGTCACTACCACTAAGTTAGTGAGCTCTCAAAGATTAACTAAAGAGCCTCACTAACCAAACTAGACACGACACAATCTAGCTCTCAAAACTAGTTACACTAAAGAGCTTAGCTACACTAAGAAAGTAAATGCATAAGAGAGATAGTGAGTTATACCACCGTGGCAAGAGATGATCAATCAATCACAATGAATACCAAATGAATTCCTCGGAGACAAGATGACACAAAGATTTTTCATCAAGGTTCACTTGCTTGCTAGCAAGCTAGTCTCCGTTGTGACGATTCACCCACTTGGAGGTTCACGCGTTAATAGGCATCACACGCCTAACCCGCAATCGGGTGCCACACAACCAACATAAGATGGGGATCACACAAGCCATGTACAGTCTACTAGAGTACCTTTTGGCTCTCTGCCGGGGAAAGGTTAAGAACCTCTCCCAGCCGGAGACAAATCACCTTCCTTCGCTCGACGATCCTCGTTGCACCAAGCTGTCTAGGTGGCAGCAACCACCAAGAGAAACAAGTAAATCCCACAGTGAAACACAATCACCAAGTGCCTCTAGATGTAATCACTCAAAGCAATGCACTTGGATGCTCTCCAATCTCACCAAATGATGAACCAATCAAGTAGGATGAGTGAGAGAGGAGTGGCTAGGCTCACTAGGGTGTAATCTCAATAGAAATGGCCAATAGGGTAAGCCCAAGCTAGCCACATGCCTTTTATAGAGCCCCCAATGAAATAGAGTCATTGGCCCCCTGTCAGTGTTGAAATCAGGGCGACCAGACATGCCGGTCAAAGTGACCGGACACACGCTCACCAGCGTCCGGTCGCTGGATCTCTGCCACGTGTCCCCCGATTGAACCTGTGCCGTTCATCCCCAACGACTAGTTAGCCACACGTGCGTCACTTAAGTGATGACCGAACGCAGCAGACGCTGATCGAATGCGGCCACCCAACGTCTGATCCCGCGCGTGCCCACGCCTACCAACACCAAGACCAGATGCACCGCGCTACCACCTGACGCTGCGCCACATGGAGTCAGGTTAACTCTAGAAAGCATCCAGAGAGGAAAAATCACGATCGGACGTGTTCGTTTGGCGATGATCGGACGCAGCCCTGAGTCTGATCCTCTTTGGCTTCACGAAGCCGCTCACATCAATGTACATCACCATGACCAGATGCAGGGCCAGCACGCCCGATCACTCACCTGCTCAGAGTCCAATCACAAGACTAAGACCGCTCCTCACTACGTGACCAGAGTCCAGTCACTGGAAAACTCCTCCTTTCCAACTCCTTTCACTTCACCTTGCTTAAATGTGCTAACCACCAAGTATATCACCCTATGCACGTGTGTTAGCTTATTTTTCACAAACATTTTCAAGGGTGTTAGCACTCACTCTAATCTAAATGCATATGCAATGAGTTAGAACATCTAGTGGCACTTTGATAACCGCATTTTACGATGAGTTTCACCTCTATTAATAGTATGGCTATCTATCCTAAATATGATCACACTCACTAAGTGTGTTGATCACCAAAACAAAAGAGCTCCTATCAAATATACCTTTGCCTTGAGTTTTTTGTTTTTCTCTTTCTTCTTTTCCAAGTCCAGAGCTTGATCATCACCACCATCATGATCTTCATTCATTTGCTTCACCACTTGGAATGGTACTATCCTATCTCATGATCACTTAGAGAAAAGGATCAGTACCTAGGGTTTCATCAATTAACCAAAACCAAACTAGAGCTTTCAACTGACCCCACAAGGACCGAGGGGACAACCATCCCCTCAGCCCAGTCAGATGCCATCCCTACGCCATGCAGCATAGACAAGACAATACCGTCAAACGGTGATGGCCAGTATGATGACCCACCGTCCAAATATGGCCTGACGAGATAGATGTACGATCCCACCCACTACAGGATGGGGACCACGACAGCGGCCTTGACTTTTGAAGCCATCTAAGCCAATGAAGGCCATGACCCCAAAACTTGGGATCGAGGCCACCGGCTCCACAAAGCAGCAAGACAATCAACAACTAGGGGGCAGCACCAACTCCTGTACGATGCCCCCAGGAGATCAGGATGCAATGAGGAAGGCCATAGCGAGACCACGTAGCACAGGACGGCTGGCGAAACACCACCGTGCCCACAGTGTCGCCACGACTGGCATAGTAGCACCACGCCACACCATGCCACGACGTGGGCAGAAGACCATGACGACAACCATGCCCGGACGTGCACTATACCAAGACAAGATGTCGTTACTTGCAAGCCAAGTTAGCTAGGTTCCCTTCCTTAGGCTCACGACCCCTCGGTCGGGAGAGCCTCCTTTTTTGTATGTGACCTAGCCCCGAACTCTATTTAAGAGCAACCATGACACCCTTCCAGGGACATGGGACTCCCAAAGCTCTCATTTGGGTAGTCCATCCTCTAGCTCTAGCTCCACTCTCCTACCTCTTCCACCATTCTTGCACCCTATTATAAGAACTTTAGAGCATTCAAGCGAGGAACACGCACTCGATCATCTCTGAGACTGAACGTAGGGCTCTAGCCTAAACTAGTATAACTTCTCATGTCTTTTAGATGCTACCATCGTCTTCCTGGAGCAGCGCGGCATTCGTATAAATTTACTAGTCGGTCTACAAAACACCAACAGTTGGCGCCCCAGGTAGGGGACAGTCGCGCACTCTTGTTATTGAGAAGGAAGCGATGGCTCCTCTCACCATTGATGGATTGGCCCGAGGAATGGCCCACAACGGCCGCATCCATCAAAGGAACCCCGAGTTCATCGGTGTCGATGGGCCAGCACCCACGTTTGTCCTCGGTCCCAGTCAGATTCTCCACCTCGAAGTCCTATACCCCGAGACCTATGGCGAACAAACTCTCAAAACGGCCCCCGATGGCCACATCCCAGAGTTCACCTACATGCACGAGCATTTATCATTTTTTGAGTAACAATATAACATGTTCATATTTACATCATCATAATACTATTTTTTTGCAACGCACGGGCATTTACCTATTGCTTAGAAAATGGCGGACGAGCATCTCGCTGAATGCTCCTTGCGCCACTTTTGGCCATCCCATTGCTCCTGACCCCTTGCCCTGGGCCTGATGAAGGGTCAAGATGGTGGACTAGAGGGAGATGAATAGTCCTTTCTAAAAATTAAACACGTCGGCTAACCGAAACAAATACGAAATTAAAACTATCGGTCTAGTCAAGACTACACCCATCTATCTAAGTTCTCAAACACCTTATAAAAGATCCTAATCAAGCAACTAAGGTGTCGGGCTAGCTAGAGCTCACCTAACCAATTCTAGGAGCAAGGTCACACAAACGTATGCCACTAATACTTCAAGCACCGGGGAGCTCCTACACATGCTAGTAGCAAAAGCACAAAGCTCCTAAGCTCACTAGCAATGTTCAATAACAAGGCTACACAAGCCAAATTAGAGAGCGTAAATTACTTAACTACACAAACTAAGCAATGTGACTAACAAGGCTACTCAAGACAATTAGTCACGCAAGAGACCAACTAATTTACTACCAAAGTAAACTAGCTACACAAGGGAGCTACTTCTAAGCTACACAAGCAAGAAGGTAAGCTACATAAGCTAACTAATTACAAGAGCAACTACACAAGCATAATATATGTGAAAGTAAATACAAACTTGTGTATGGGGGATGCAAACCAATGGGAAGAACAATGTTGACATGGTGATTTTTATCCTGAGGTTCACATGTTTGCCAACACGCTAGTCCCCCTTGTGTCGACCGCTCACTTGGTGGTTTGGCGGCTAATAGGTGTTTCACAAACCTAGCCCACATGTTAAGCACCGCAAGAACCTACCCCAAAAGTGAGGGTAGCTCAATGACACAATATAAAGAGTTACTCTTCGTAGCTCCTGTGCGGTGAGCACAATCCCCCTCACAAATCCTTCTCTGAAGCTCCACACAATCTTCTTGTGGGCTTCACGATGGAGACGATGCCACCAAGCCGTCTAGGAGATGGCAACCTTTAAGAGTAACAAGAAATCCCCAATCACAAAGATTACCTAGTGCCACCAAATGCAAATCCCAAATGCACACACTAGGTCTCTCAACCTCTCACAAATTAGCACTAAGCTTGGAGAGGGAGAAGAAGGGAGGAGGTGGATCTTCAATCTCTCAACCTTGCCCACATAAGGCACTCAATCTCTCATAAGAATTTTGGCACAAACCATGGGAGAGAGAGGACAGGAAGAACCCTAACACTTGAGCTCTGAATCTGAGAATGGGGAATAGGAGCATTAGAGAAGAAAGGAAAGGGAGGGGCGCTGCCTTATCCCTAGTTGGTCCAGCCAACACAACCTAAATGGCTCCCTTGGCACACTCGGCCAACGGTCACAAGAGGTCGAACAGCACAGGCGCTGAGCGGAGCTAGCCACCAGGTGCCCTGCACCGCGAGCACACACAGCAACTGCCTGCACCACTCCCTGCTCAGCAGGCCTCCACTAGGGCAGTCCAAGGTCAGACAGAGCAGATGCAGGTGCACAAGCACGCACACCCCCAACTCTCTCTATAGCGCATGCAACAGCTCCGCTCGAACTCTCAACCAGAATTTATTGGTCAGTGGGTTGAATTGCTTGTTGAGCAACATTTCTCTCTCTGATGGGCTGCCCCAACATGCATGCAAAGCGGCTTTCTCTCTCTCACTAACATGCATGCAGCGGTCCCATAACAATGTTCCTCGACAAGAAGTTCTTGTTGAGGAGCAGGAATTGCTGGTTAATTGTTAGGCTCAAACAGACCACCCTTAGCAAGCAATTTTAGCTTCTCAACAAGAAATTCTGGTCAGCCACTGTGCAAAGCAAGCTGCAGCACTACTTTTCCACCCTTTTCAAGTACTAACTTTTCTCCACATGCTAAAACAAATTTAGCACCTAAGTTAGCATTTTTCACAAAGATTTTTCAGGGTTAATCTCATGCACCTCACCACATCACTAAGCGCAATGCATATGCAAATGAAACTCACACTTAGTGGCACTAGATAACCATTGCAACTAAAAGCTTTCCCCTCTTTATAGTATGGCTATCTATCCTAAACCCGGTCATAAACTTTTCTACAAACCGTTGACTGGTGAAATGAAATACCCTACAAATATACCTTTGCCTTGCGCATTTCATTCCATCTCCTCCAAAGTTGATGCAACACATGCACCAACCAATCACAAATGATATGATCCACTTCATATTATTACATGACCGTATTGGTTCATCGATCTTGACTTCACTTGCTCTTCATCGTTGCTTCGGTCCATCAGCGCCAAGTCATCACTCAACTTGCTCTTCATACTTGCAACCGGTCCATCAAGCCAACTCTTGTCATGATCTTCTCCACCTTAGTCACGTGACTCAATGTCATGTCTCATATGCAATGAGCTCCTTCATCACATGTGTGAGCTTTGCAACATATCCAAACCATTTCACCTCCATGGCATGTATTGCTCACACACATGTACCTATGGATGGACTAATCACCTGTGTATCTCACATAAACACATATTAGTTCACCTATGTTGTCACTCAATTACCAAATCCAAACAAGGACCTTTCATCAGAGCGTAAGCCGGCAGCATCCTAGATGCCGGCTGTTGGGCTATGCCTTCCACCTTTCACACCCCCTTACTGGCAAAAAGGGAAGTTGGCTGGCGCCTAGCCTTTTTGCATCCCCTTGGGAGCGAAAGGGACCAGTCAGTCATTACGAACATCTTCGCACGCCGTGGAATGAAACTCATAACGATAAGGTTTTCGCCCTTTTGAGCGAAGGCCTAGCCCCAAGGTGAAAGCATGAGGCTGACTAACGTTTGTGTGAGGTAATCTTCTCTAGTTTTGCAGGAGCTTTCTACCCTTTTGTTGCTAGGGGAGAAGGCATCGTGGGGGACCCATCAGCTATGTCAGGCATAGGGGACCATCAAATCGCAACAAGGCAGTTGGAGCCCAGGAAAGGTGAAGAAGGAGAAGACCAAAGAGCCCTCGGCAAAATAGGAATATTCTTCTGAATCAGGGTAGTTGTGAGGGCAATTGTGTCCATGTAAATGATACGAAAGTGTATAAATAGCGCTCCTGCGGGGGTTGTAAAGGGAGGAACCCCGATTCCTATTGATGATACAAAGTTGCGTTACCAAAGGTATCATTTCACCAGTCTCTTCTTTCATGGTTCGATGTGTTCGAGTGACAACTGGGTGTTGGTGTTTGATGACTAGCAACTCATCACGGGGTTACCCGGGACGATGTTCGAAGGGCTTCGGCGTATGCAGAACTCGATAGTAAACACAAAGAGACGAATGATTTATACTGGTTCGGGCCCTCTTGTCGAGTAATAGCCTTTACGTCTAGTCCATGTGTAGCCTTTTGCATTGGATTAATTGGTATGATTGTTGGGGTTACAAGGGGTGTACCGCACCTCTATTTATGTAGGGAAGAGGGTAAGAGTGCGTATCTAGTCCTAGTCGGTTACAATAGAAGAGTTCTAGTCCTATTATAGAATCTAACTTTCTTAGTACGTCGACTAGGTTGATCTTGATATCCTGAAGTCCACGCCACCTTGTCTCGCATCCTTCAGCAGATCGTGGGCTAGCCTAGGGCCCATCCAAGTTGTAATCCCCATGGGGAACCCCTAGGACCCTAGTCCATCAAGCCCTCGAGTGTGTCATGGTTAAACTTAGAAGCCTTCTTGTTCCTCTAGGTCTTGCCGAGTAGAAACAAGCATCATTCGAGTGCTTTCATGAGCGAAGGCATGAGGTGCTCTTCAAAAATTCAAGTGGTGTGCGCTTTTCGTGAAAGTGCACTCACTAAGTGTAGCCCCCGAGCCTCTTACTATTTGAAAAACAAAGAGTTAGAGGGTCCAAAAGAAAAAACATCCATAGAGGATATGTACCCTGCAACACCCGAGCCTCATCTGAGTACTAGTACTTGAAATAAGGATCTGATAAGAGAATATACTTGAGGATGCAAGTGTAAGTAATAATTGTTGTCTTGTCTGCTTGTGAAAAAGTAGGTAAGACCTATCAATCTCACATGCGAGGTTGCTACCACCGGTCCAAAATATACTCAAAATATTCGATCGAATATGCCAACTGAGATGTCGTCCGGTGTACTGTTGTCTCACATGTGTTAAGAGAAGGTTGTGCTGCACACTGAAAAGGTGTAGTGGGGCGCACTGTACCCTTGTAGTGTGGCATTTAAACCTGTGTTGGAGTCAAAAACTTGTCTGTTGTTTACCCCGTGAACATAGTCCACGTACACCACTCAAGAGCCTATAAAAACCCTCCTGGCGAGCACTTGAACCCCATTGAAAGAGGAAGCAAAGTAGCTCTGAGTTTGTAGCTTGCAGATATGGTGGTTAGTGATGTAGACTAGCCCCTAAGAGTACTCGGCTGGTATAGCCAAGTGATGTAGCAACTAGAAGAATTCTTATGATAGGGTTTAGAGGTAGGCTAAACCCGTAGTTGTGCACAGTAGAGTAGCCTAGAGTTGCAGCTAGAAGAACTCTTGTGACGGATTTTGCGATAAGCCCGACGGTCTTCGGGCGTCATAGGCTTTGAGAGCCCTCGGAGCAAGGCCACCATGGTGGCTATGTTCTGGCTTGCCCGAGCAAAATGTGGGAGGCCTTCATCATCTTCAGCGATCCTCCAACTCACGTCGTGGGCGATGGCCCGTGCGCGGCCAATGTCTCTGTGGCGTTCGATCTCACGCTTGAGCTCTGCACACTCTTGCTCCAGCTAGAGTCATGCGTCCTCGACCTCCTTGAGCCACGCCCTCAGCTGCTCCATCCGCAGGCATGGCGTGTCCCCTACATCTTCCTCAACATTGTCGTTGGGGTCACCCATAGGGGCGACGCCTCCCTCGTGGACGCTTTCGATGTGTCCCTCAGGGGTGCCAGCCATAAAACATTCTCGTGAGGGGTGATGGCTTCCCCTGCTAGAGTCAGAGTTAGAGATCATCTCTAAATCTTCCACGAGAAGGTCATGGAAAGATTCCACGACACAGTCCGTCATACCCCACAAATTCGACATTCATGGGGGATGGGTACATGCGTTGTGCCACAAGTTGAGCCATGGTCCCCGTGGCACTACTCTGACCGAGCAAGAGCATTGTCGGGGTGCTCTAGGTGAGGTATCCTAGGGAGAGCGGTTCTCCTTCGGCAAGCTGCGTCATGACATTGCCGAACGAGAAGGCGAGGCAGCATAGGTCCTCCCAAGATGGCCGGGGTCCCAGAAAGGCATCGAGTTGGTGCTTCAACCTCCCATAGTCGAAGTTGTGGAGCTGGGCGCTCCCCGGGGCATGGGCCTCCGAGCGTGAAACCGTAGCTCCTCGAGGGCCTCGACGATGGCATCGAGGCTAGCGGAGCGAAGAGACTGAACTAGGATGGGGACCCGTGTCAGCTCTCCCTCCTTGGTGATGAAGAAATCTAGGCTCCCAAAGTGCATGTGCGTGCCCGGGATCCAACTAATGTCATGGCTAGCCATCAGTGGCCGGTTGTTGTCGACGAGACACGCAAAAGTCCCCTGCTTGGCGCGCCAACTGTTGGTGTTTTGGATCATCGGCTAGTAAAATTTGTGATTTGTGCATCTGACCCAGATGGCTGTGCTCAGAGGACACTAGGATTTATACTAGTTCAGGCTAAATGTCCCTACATCCAGTCTGTTGTTGCTCGTGTTACCAGCACTGTTTGTAGTAGGGGTTACAAACGGACGAGAGAAGGAATGGATCCCAAGTCTCTGGTGAAAGGGTCGTGTGTTGGATGCTGAGGTATATGAGTGTTATGTCTTAGAGACATCATGCCTTGGGTCCCCTCTTGGGGGCATCCTGCTTCCCCTTTATAATTGAAGGGGAAGGCCATGTTACACGAGAGAGAGAGAGAGAGAAACAGGGAGAGTACAAGGCCTTTGTGGTCGTAGTGCCCTTCTTTTCCTTCCTATGGGTCCCGTTGACCCTATAGATCATGACAGGGATGGCTCCACGTTGTCGCTCTATTCATCACTGGCGCTATACTTGGACGTCGTCAGCCGGTCATGGTGCTCCATCCCGTTCGGCGGGTGGCATGGCCAATGGACTCCCCCGTCGGAGGCCGTATGGGGATTAGGTAGTACAGCGTTGACACGCTCGATGCTGTGGGTGACGTGCGTCCTTAGGCATAGCCCGTCATGGCTATGGGTCATGTCAGGACATGCCTACTCCCTTTTTGATGTCAGAAGTTTGACCCAGAGTTCGTACTCTAGGACTCGTAGTGGCTAGGAATGGTACGGATCTCGTCGGGCAAGGCAGAGTCCCCCTTTGAGGGGTCTGGCGAAGCGGAGTCTACGCCAGAGGGATCGGACGAGATGGAGTCTCTGCCCTCGAGGTCGGGCGTAGCGTAGCCTGTGCCCTTGAGATCGGGCACGACATAGCCCGCGCCCTCGGGATCAGGCGTGACGTAGCCCGTGCCCTCGAGATCGGGCGTGACGTAGCATGTGCCCTTGGGATCGAGCAGGACGAAGCCCGCATCGTCAGGGTTGGATGAAACATAGCCTGTACGTCCAGGGTCGGGCGAAGCGTAGCTCGTACCTTCGGGGTCGGGCGATGCCAAAATATGCCCTTGACCTCCCGAGCGAGTTAGCGTCTGTGGCCATCGGCTTCCTACTTCTAGGTATCCCTAATACTGATACCCGACAGACCTATTTGCAAAAGGGCTGTCTTTTAGATCTTGTTATTGGAGAAGACCTAAAAATAAGTACTGAACCACTTGCCTGTAGCATTAGGAAAAAGATGCATATATCTTGTATTTTGTGTCACGATTGTTGGCTGAGCTAAACTAAAATAATGTTTGAGATAGAATACAAATGCAGCTAGAGCTACAAGACAGCAGCGGTCAGAGTCAAGAGAGCTACACCACACCACACACGCAAACCGCCGCACTCTACAGCCGCAGCAATGGAGGAATACGGCACCTGGCCCCTACTGCTCCTATCACTTGCAGCCTCACTCCTCTTCTTGCTCTACTACCGCACCCATGGCGGCCACCGCAAGAACTCAACACCCCGCAGTGAGGGTAATGGCCGCCGGCTCCCTCCTGACCCGCTAACGCTGCTCTTCGTGGCCAAGTTCCTGTCCCTCCGGTGGTTCGTCTTCGACCTAGGCCCGCTCCTCCGGGAGTTGCACGTGCGGCACGGCCCCGTCATCTCCCTCTGCCTCCTCTTCACCACGCACGTCTTCATCGCCGACCGCCACTTGGCGCACGCCGCCCTTGTCCAGGGTGGCTCTATTAGTTGATCTCCACCAATAGGCCCAATGGCCCATTGGGCCCTTGCCTCTGCTCCCTGATCGGGGGAGCCCAACCCTAACTGGTTGGTGGGCCCCTGTCGCACAGCACATATATATATAGAGGAGTGGGGAACTAGGCTCGGGTCACGAGGTTGAATGGAGCCGCCATCCCACCTACAGAAAACCCTAATCCGATCCTAAAGAGGTGCTGCTAGTGATGGGATGAGCCCGCCACCACCGCCGTCGCCTCTGCAGGGCCACCGGACCACTACAATACCACTGGACTTCACCTCCTCGCCACTACGACGTCTACTACACCACGGCATCGGCGTCCACACTTGCCGATGCGCCTCAATAGAGAAAGGCGAGGAGCCTTCCCAGATCTATGGGTCACATAGAGAGGTAATCATCGATCCTAACAAAGGTACCAGAGCCAGGTTGCCTCTGTGTGACTCTAACCCTAATCGGGTAAAAGAAACGGAAAAGGGACCAGGGGTGGCGGAAGTCACTAGAACCCCGGTCACCACCACCACCATGTGGGAAAAGTGCCGCACTGACATAGCAAGAAAGAATAGATCCATGTTTGGATCAGAGAAGAAGTAAAGAAAGGGGAAAAGGATCTCAAGAACCCTAACCCTAACCCACGCAGAAAGCTCGGGGAAGAAGAAGAGAAAAGAACCGAACACTTCCTTTCGGATCTAAATAGAGAAGGGGTTCCCTAACCCTAACCCTAAATGGGTTAAAGGAAGGGAAAAAGAGGGATTCGGTACAAATAAGAAAAGAAAAGAAATCAAAAGAAAACCGAACCCTAACCCTAGATCCCCTTTTCGGGTGAACAAGCAAAAAGAAAAGAAAGAAATAGGATTCGGCTTAGACCCGCTCAGATCCAAAGGGGAAGAAGAAAAGGAACCCTAGATCCAAACCCTAATTCCCCACATCAGTTCGGATAAGAGAAAAGAAAACTCAAATCAGAGAAAGGGAAAAGGGGTAGGTCGTTTTCTGAACCCTAACCCTAGATCTAAACCCTATTCCCATCCACTGGTTCGGAAAAGAGAAGAACACAGTCCAAATCAAAAAGAAGAAGGGGATGGGAAAGGAGAAAGGGAGAAGGGAAAGGAACCGATTCGGATGGGAAGGGAACCCATTCGGATGAACTCCGAAAAGGAAAAGAAATCAAAAGAAAATGAAACCCTAACCCACCCAATCGGTCAAACAAAGAAAAGCAAACAAGATCTAAATCTGATTGGGGAACAAGGGAAAAAGAAAATAGTGAAACCCCATCCCCAAACCCTAACCCTAATCCCCAAATCGGATGAAATCCGAGCACAAGAACCAAAGAAACCGAAAGGGGAAGAGGGGAAGGGGGTGGCTTACCTCGCCGTCGTGCACGCCGGTGCGCGGGGAATAGAAAGGGCAGGCCGAGGGCACTGCTCGCTGAGATCAATAGAGGCATCATGGCCAGGCCGCTCGACAGCGACGCGCTCACTCGCTGGGGAACGCGCACGTCGGCGAGGGGGGCGGCGACGGCGTTGGGGCTCGCTGCTCCACTCATTCGCCTGGCTCGCTCTCGCTTGGTTTCATCGCTACGGCTGAGAGAGGAGAGGAAAGCAGCGAAGAGAGAAAGAAGAGAGAGAAAGGCAGGGGGCGAATGGCGCTAGGGTTACGAGGAGCCGAGTGGCGCTGGGGTTTTGACCGGCCGAAACGCCCGCTCGGTCGTCCGATTGGATTCAACGGAGCCAGATGCGCGGGCCAGCGTCGTGGCCTAGGCGGGCGAGTGCGCGAGGCCGGATTCCCGGCCTAGGCCTAGGTTGTGGCCTGGGCGCGGGAGGAGCGTGCGGGACAGCGCGCGCGGACGTGGGCCGTGGGCCGCTTTGCCGGTTGGGCCGAAAACAGTGAAAGAATCCAGTTTTTGATTTTTTTCTTTTCCAGTAATTGCTAATTTCTAGAAAATGAAAAATAGCTCAAAAGAAAAATAGACAAAGTAATTTTTCCCTATGGGTAAAATTTAAGAAATTGAGTGAAAATTTTTCCGCTGCTAAAGAAAAAGTATATTCTCCAGTGATTTTGAACCGACGTGATATTTAACTGGAGAAAAGAAAAGTTTTTCCAGTAAATCTTTATTTCCTGGAAATTGATTAATGGATTAAAGGAAATCGAAAATACAATTTTCCCTGTGGGTAAAATTCAAGGAAAAGAGAATTTTTCTACAGCCAAAGTAAAGTTGTTGATTCTCCAATTATTTTGAACCAATGTGGTATTTAATTGGAGAAAAAGAGATTTTTTCCACTGCTAAAGAAAATGTTGATTCTCCATTTATTTTGAACCAATGTGGTATTTAATTGGAGAAAAAGAGATTTGACATGATTATGATGTTGTTATTTTCTGACCAACGTTGTTAATAACAATATCATAATTTTAATGATTTATGCATTAATTCTACTTCTATCCAACGGTGATGTAGAATTAGTGCATGAGAACAGTTATAAAAGTTAATGATTTATGCATTAATTCTATTTCTGCCTAACGGTGATGTAGAATTAGTGTGTAAGAACAATTGTGAATGTTAATGATTTATGCATTAATTCTATTTCTTCCCAACGGTGATATAGAATTAGTGTATAAGAATAGTTGTATGTTTTGATTTTTACCAACGTTGGAATCAAGGCATGAAAATGATGTTATTTTTATGTTAAGAAAAGTTTTGACCTGGTTTTCATCTTGTCTAAGGTGGACTAGATAGTCACCTCACCGTATTCCACTGAGTTTGTGGCACCGGTGAGGAAGACAAAAGAGAATGATGTCGATTAGGCAACTAAAGAGAGGGATTTTGAATCCCAAAAGATGGCCTATACCCTTGAGCATAGGAAGTGTGTCACTACCAACAAGAAATGTTTGGCTGTGATAAAGAACACGATTGACCCAGCAATTGTGGGCTCAATCCCAGAGTGTGACACGGTCACCGAGTACCTCGATAGAATAAAGAGTCAGTTCACTGGCTCTTCAAAGACATATGTTACCCAGCTGATAAAGCAGCTGGTAACAGAGTGTTACTCTGGAAATGGTGGCATAAGAGAGCTCACGATGCGTTGTCGAAATTATGGCACTGTCGTTTAGGCCATATTTCGAGGGGGAGAATAGAAAGACAAGTTAAGAATGATATTCTTCCTCCATTAGAGCTCTCAGATTAAGAACAATGCAGCGAATACATAAAAGGAAAGTATGTAAAGAAGATTAAGAAAGATAACAAATAAAGTGTAGGAATTTTATGGATTATTCACACAGACATCTATGGTCATTTTCCTGTAAAGAGTGTGGATGGTTATGATTCATTCATAACATTCACAAATGATTACTCCCATTATGGCTATATTTATCCAATCAAAGAAAGAACAGAAGCATTGGATAAATTTAAGATATTAAAGATTAAGATAGTCAGGTCTGACCATGGGGGAGTACTACGGTCGGCATGCCCTAAAAGAATGGCATAGTAGCCCAGTATTCTATACCGGGTGAACCTCAGTAGAATAGAGTAGCTAAAAGAATTAATCTTACCCTGATGGATATGGTGAACAGTATGATAAGTTACTCCACCTTATAGTTGAGCCTGTGGATGGAGGCGTTAAAAACCCCATTGTTGATGCAAAAGTGGATCTGCAAACACAAAGGGCTAATACCCGAATCGATATCCAAGGCGTGCCAGTCGATTTGACCTGTTAATCGACAAGGATGAAGATACGAGCACTTTGGTCCTGACAACAGCAATACGCCCGGAAGTCACGGCCAAGAGGTACTCACGCGGAACTCGAGAATCGCCGAAGGTCGCACTGAAGCAATGCAACTCGCCGAATCAATGAGAACTCGTGAAAAAGAAAAATATGCAAATTGACGAAGTCGCCGAAAAGTAAGTAGATGCAAATAGGAGTAAAAATTGGTTTTGATATTGATTGATATATCTATTACAGTGCCCTTCACTCCATATTTATACCCTGATCTAAAAAGATATAACCAAACACAACTAGGACACCAAGCCCATATCTAAGGAAACACGTGACTCTTACATGAATCATACTCTAACAAATATAGAAAAGGAAATCAACTCCTATCTATTTCCCTGTCCACCTCAATTACGATGGAAATCTCACCGTCCACCTTCCCATCGGCATACTCCCTGTTTCATCAGCAGTAGTCTTCAAGTCTTCCTTCATCGGCATACTCCCTGTTTCATCGGCAGTAGTCTTCAAGTCTTCCTTCATCAGCATACTCTCTGTTTCATCGGCAGTAACACCTCCAACCTCATCGGCAACGCCCGAGTCTAAATTAACCTTTCCATCGACCACCACCAGCTATCGGCACCCATCTTTACAAGCTGGCTTTCATCGGCTATCAGAATATACAGTAACTTTCCCCTTGCCGATTAGTCCACTCCGATCATTTTGACACATGCAAAAAACGGTGTCAACACATGCCCCCCAATTTCGGAGTATAAAACCATTAATGCTCCGAAATTTACTCCAGATAACGTTTGCCTTCGCCCGATTACCGTAACTCATTTTCCAAGCCAAAACTTGATCTGTTATCAAATCCAATCAAATCTAATCCTGATTCACGCACTTCAGTAAATATCGCACAATCGCCAACCACTCTTGCCTTGATTATGGTTAAGATACCGAAACAATAACCCATCGGCAAGACCTTAACATGATAATGCTGTCATTTTTAGAATTAAAATATCCTGTACAGATATCTCTTCCAAGCCATGATTACTTGCCATCAATTTATCCATACAATCCCCTGATTATCGTGCGAACAGTTACCATATCCATCTGAACCACCTCGACCTACATGTGCGCGGTATAGAGATAAGTCCAAAATACCCCTACTCCAAGCGGCTTATAAATAGATTCCTCCGGAACACTCGCCTTCTACCCTCAGACTCCAATCTTTGACACTTTCTCTTTCCGGCGGTGACTCCGACGAACAACTGCGCGACCTCAACCAACAAGAACTCTTCTCCAGCGTTAACCTCAAGTCTCCGGCTCGTGCCCCCATCTTCCTCAAGATAATGGCAATCAACTTCGATGTCCCCGCGGTTCGCTTCACTTCCATTACCCTTTACTTTGATTCCCCTAGTTTTTGCAAATCTATACAGTTGGTGATTTTTCCTTTCTTTTGTTCTTCGGATCCTTTAAACTTAGGAACTGCGCAACAAATTAGTTATTCCAACCGATCAGCCGCATGTCCAATGCCTAGGACCAATGGGCAACCCAGATCCAACCGATCTGATCAATGCAGAGGTTAACAGAATCCCCTTTAGAGCCCAAAATTTCTCTCTGAATTTATGGAAAGATACATTCCGATCTTGGCCCAAAACCACCAAAGGGTGGAAAGATTGGTACTTGAGGGTTAATAGATCAATGCAAGTATACTGGGCAGAACGGAAGTTGGACCAATGCATTAGGCTATCTATTGCCGATATGCAGAAGAATGAATCAATGATGATTGCAGCTGCTTACTTCTGGTCAGACACAACAAACACTTTTATGTTTGGACATGGCCCAGCTACTCCCACACTTGCCGATGTCCACATGCTCACTGGCTTGGATATTTCAACTGCCGATGAAGGCTCCATTTATGGTAGAAAATCTGAATATAGGGTGAATACCCGCAACATCGGCGGTTGGACGGGATACATTCAAGAATACCAGAAGACTGGGACACTTAACCAGAGGGAACATGCCACATTCTTGAATATGTGGTTAGAAAAATTTATCTTCTGTGATCGATCAGTAGGACCAACCAACGCCTTCCTCCCCGCAGCTGAACTTTTGGCTAATGGTGTAAGGTTTCCTCTTGGCCGATACCTTCTGAGCTCCACTTATCATCTTCTTCATCAAGTGTCTCAGAAACTTCTGCTTGGCGAACCCATCGGCAACCTAGGAGGCCCGTGGTGGTTTATCAACATGTGGCTGAATGCCCATATGCACAAACGTTTGCAATGGGACTTTTTTGCCCAACAATTCCCATGAGAAATTGCTGAAGACCATGTGCTTGGGGATGATGAATCGGCAACACGCTCACTCCTCAATTTTGGTGAAGCCATAATTGTCCTTCCTGGAACAGAGGCCAATGAAGACCAGATCGGCAGATTCTTCCAAAACTTCTACAATGGTCTTACTCGTGATCATAGGGCCTGGGTACCTTATATTGACGAGGAAAACAGATTTCCCCTTCTTTTCAACTTTGCCGATGACACCCTGAATCAGGATAAGGAACTCATGGTGGCCATCATTACTCCCAGGGCAATTCCAGTAAATACATTTGGTAGCAGGAAAAACACCAACATTTCGTATGAATTTTACAACCCATCGGCAGTATCCCGTCAATTGGCTTTTGGGCAACTGCCAATCAAACTTTGCTTTGCCGATGTGATCAAACCCAGGGAAACAATCACCTGTGGAACAGATTGGAACAAGGTAGTACAACTCTCCCTCGATGCCGATACCACAGATGTTGATATATCCACCTGGACGCTAGTATCCTTCATCACCGAGTCATACAAGCAATGGTGGCGAGAGTGGAAGGAACAACTGTTTGCAACTTCTGCTCACACATATCGGCACATGATCGACCCTGAATATGCCATCCCTGACGACGCAGTAAGTTTCTTTTAACTCCTTTTTGCTTTTCCCTACATCAGTAGCTGACTCTCTTATGACAGGTTAACAACCCAGCACCATCGGTGAGCAAAAGTGGGAAACCCTTCGATCTTCAGCCTGTTTCCCCGATATCACCGATCGGCTACAACGCCCCCACCTTAACTGCTTTGACCCACCAGAAGATCCGTACCAAGACCATCACCTCTAAGTCCAAATTGGCTATAGCTAGGGCCACTCCATCGGCTGCTGCTACAACCTTGGTCAAGGCATTCAAGGTAACAACCTTGCTTATTTCTACTTATACCGATTACAAACTGTATTAACATTAATCATCAGGGGGTAAGAGCTGCTACTGGATCATCATCGGCAATTCCTCCGATATCAAGCACCACTTCTTTTGACAAACCTTTAGAGGTATCCTCTTGACTTCTCATTTTATCTGTTAAATATCATACCTTACACTTGTTTTGCAGCAATAATTGGGTACATCGGCAAGCGTACCAGACGTCCAAGCTTCACAACCAACAAGTGCCGATGCCCCCTAGCCAATCGTTGCCGATGCCCAAGCAAAGCGCAAAGCTTTAACAGATGCCGAGGCACAGCCAAAACGACAAAGGTCCATGCCGATCCCTACATCTGCCCCAATGCCATCGGTCATCATACCTCAAGAGCCAACCACTGATGAAGTCACAGAGGACATCCCATCGGCAAGCTCAGCCGATCCCTCACACGGCACACTCCAGGTTGTTTCTTCCAGTCAAGCACAGGAAATTGCCTTGAAACAGGTAAACCGATTAACCTAGCTGATTTACAATATTCATACTTATCCTTAACCGACCTCCTTTTCTTTTCCTCAGGAACAAGACTCCCCAAACAGCCTATTCTCCTTTGCTATTGACGTCTCTGACGATGATGGAGAGGAAACAAGTTTTTCCCTAGCACTGGGAACAATATCGGCAGAAACTAAGTCCAAGTTGGAAACTCTCCTAACCTTGCTATAGCAGGATACCGCCCAACTAGTAGATGACTTGGACCCCGCAAAGGCAATTTTCAAAACAATCCGTGGCCAGGTCCCTACCGATGTTGAAGAAGTACTCTTCCCAGCAGCCCATTTAGAAAGCCGCCAACTACAATATCAACGGGCTGCTCAACGTATTGCCGATAGAGCAGCTCAGGCTCAACTCAAAGAAGAGATGCTACAACTAAAACAAATTGCCGATGAGAAGCACAAGGGCATCGGCAACTTGCAGACTTCGGGTGCTGAACTTAAGCAGAAAATCTTGGATTTATCGGCAAGGAAGATGGCTCTATTGGCTGAATTGAAAGAAGTCGATGCAGCCTTAACTCATGCTCAATAAGAAGAAAGCCAGCTACCCAATGCTATCAAAGCCCTTCAGCAAGAAAGAGATATCCAGGCTCACAAAGCCTTGGCCATGAAGAAAAAACTCAAGCCTGTGGAGGGTGCCGCCGATGACGACATTAAAGAAATGGAGGAAGCCGACCAGATTCGTCTACGTGCGATATTAGCTATCCAATCCTTGTTGAACTTGTAATCTTGTTTATTGTATCGGCACTTTATGAGACATTGACATCCTTGCATAATTCTAGCCGATAGGACTGTTATCGGCACTTATACTTTTATGCATCCATCCAGATACTAGGGTAATATTTCTTTAAATATTTTCCATTTAATGCTCTGGGAAACACAACCCCTTTGAGGGTTTCTAGAATATATGCGTTACCAGGAACAGACTGATTTATCCGATATGGACCTTCCCAATTAGGAGACCACTTTCCAAACTTTGAACTTTTAGTCCCAATCGGTAAAATCAATTTCCAGACCAGATCTCCATCGGCAAACTCCTTTACCTTCACCTTCTTGTCATACCATCTGGCTACTCTTCTCTTATTTTCTTCGATGCTAACTAAAGCCCTTAACCGATGACCCGCCACATCTTCCAACTCATCCTTCATAAGAGTATTATAATCATCGGCTGTCAGCTGATTTTGAGAACGTATTCGCCTAGAGCCAACTTTAATTTCCCAAGGCAATACTGCATCGTGTCCATATACTAACTGATAAGGCATTACTTTGGTTGCACCATGACATGACATCCGATATGACCACAAGGCTTCATTTAATACTGTATGCCACCTCCTAGGATTTTCTTCAATTTTGCGCTTAATGAGTTTGATGATCCCTTTGTTAGAAGCCTCAGCTTGACCATTAGCTTGAGCATAATATGGAGAAGAATTTAAAACTTTAATTCCCATACCTACAGCAAACTCATCAAATTCTCCTGATGTAAACATAGTGCCCTGATCGGTAGTGATAGTCTGAGGAATACCAAATCGGTAAACAATGTGCTCTTTCACAAAATCAATCATATTAATCGATGTCACCTTTTTTAAAGGAATTGCCTCAACCCATTTTGTGAAATAATCGGTAGCAACCAGAATAAATTTATGTCCTTTACTCGATGGCGGATAAATCTGACCAATGAGATCAATAGCCCATCCCCGGAACGGCCACGGTTTGATTATAGGGTTCATAGCCGATGCAGGCGCTCTTTGAATATTACCAAACTTTTGACACCCCTGATATCCTTTAAAATATTTAAAACAATCTTCAAGAATAGTTGGCCAATAGTACCCATTCCTTCTGATCATCCACTTCATCTTGAAAGCCGATTGATGCGCCCCACACACTCCTTCATGAATTTCACCCATCAAGCTTTTCGATTCATCACTGCTAACACATCTAAGTAAAACTCCATCTATAGTTCGATAATATAATTCATCATCGAGGAGCACATACTTGGTAGCTTGGAACCTTATATGTCTCTCAACCTTTCTATATGGATCCTTTAAATAATCGACAATCTCCTTCCTCCAGTCATCGGTATCGACTGCCGATGTCAACACTTCCTGAATAGGCCGATACCCTGAAACATGCTGAGCTAGTCGATTAGCCTCCTCATTATGCAGTCGAGAAATATGTTCAAGACGAAAATCTCTAAATTCTTTCAACAATTGCAAACATCTTTCATAATACAAAATCAAAACTTCACTTCGGCATTCATAAATCCCAGCCAATTGATTAATAACTAGCATAGAATCACCAAAGATTTCAATAGCATCGGCACGTATCTCCTTCAGCAATTCTAACCCTTTTATCAAGGCTTGGTATTCAGCCTGATTGTTTGTCGATGTAGCAACAATCGGCAATGAAAACTCATACTTCCTTCCTTGAGGTGAAATCAACACAATGCCGATACCTGCTCCTTCACCACATGTGGACCCATCGAAGAAAAGTGTCCAAGGGGCAATCTCCAGAGAGCCCACTGTATTACAATGCTGAGTGACAAAATCAGCCATAACTTGCCCCTTAACTGCCTTAGTGGATTCGTAACGTAGTTCAAATTCTGATAATGCTAAAATCCACTTGCCGATTCTACCACTTAATATCGGCATTGACAGCATGTACTTGACTACGTCGTCTTTGCTTATGACCGTACATTCGGCAGATAACAAATAATGTCTCAATTTGACACAAGAAAAGTATAAACATAGACATAATTTTTCGACGGCCGAATACCTTGTCTCAGCATCCACTAATCTTCTGCTCAAATAATAAATAACACGTTCTTTCCCTTCAAATTCTTGAATAAGAGCTGAACCAATAACAGTATCATCAGCTGACAAATACAACCTGAAAGGCTTCCCGTGTTGAGGTGGAACTAGCACTGGAGGATTTGTTAAATATTTCTTAATTTCATCGAGGGCTAACTGCTGCTCAGCTCCCCATACAAATTCCTGATCGGCTTTCAATTTAAGTAATGGACTGAAAGCCTTGATCTTACCAGATAGATTAGATATGAATCTTCTAATGAAATTAATCTTACCAATCAAAGATTGTAATTCAGTCTTATTGGCAGGAGCAACCACCTTATTAATTGCATCAATAGACTTCCTACTGATTTCGATGCCCCGTTGATGTACCATAAAACCCAAGAATTGACCTGCTGATACACCAAATGCACATTTATTAGGATTCATCTTCAATCCATGCTTCCTTGTGCACTCCAGTATCTTTCGTAGATTGGCTAGATGTTTTGTGATATCTCCAGACTTAATCACCACATCATCAATGTAGATCTCCACTAATATGCCGATGTATTCATGAAAAATAAAGTTCATAGCTCTTTGATAAGTGGCACCGGCATTTTTCAAGCCAAACGTCATGACTACCCACTCAAACAACCCTACATGACCTGGACATCTGAAAGCAGTCTTGGGAATATCTTCTTCAGCCAGGAATATTTGATTGTAACCTGCATTACCATCCATAAAGCTGATAATTTGATGTCCGGCTGCAGCATCAATCAACAAATCAGCAATCGGCATTGGATAACCATCCATCGGTGTGGCTTTGTTGAGATTCCTGAAATCAATACAAACACGAAGTTTTCCATTCTTCTTATAAACAGGAACCACATTAGAGATCCATTCTGCATATCGACACTGCCGAATAAACTTCGCCTCAATTAATTTAGTTATTTTGGCCTTAATGTCAGAAAGTATATTAGGGTTGCATCGGCGCGCTGGCTGCTGATGTGGCCGAAATCCAGATTTGATAGGTAACCGATGTTCAACTATCGATCGGTCTAATCCAGGCATCTCAGTATAGTCCCATGCAAAACAATCTTTATACTCTTTTAACAAATCAGTTATTTGCTGCTTACACTTGGAATCTAACTTAGCACTAATAAAAGTAGGTCTTGGCCTATCGCCATTACCAATATCTACTTCTACTAAATTATCTGCCGATGTGAACCCTTGACCTAATTTTCCATCATCGGCAAATCTATCCATTAAAACTCTTCTTCAGAACCGACTGCTTGGATCGGTGGAATTTCATAATCAGCAACTCTAAGGAACTCTTTTTCCCAAACTTCTCCTGATATACATTTAGTTTGCTCATAAGTATCTGATTCTGCCGATGCGATGATATAAGAAGAATCACCAGGGACAACCTCAATCTTATCCCCAATCCACTGTACGAGGCATTGATGCATTGTAGAAGGAACACAACAATTAGCATGAATCCAATCCCTCCCTAGAAGCAGATTATATGCACCCTTGCCGTTAATAACAAAGAATGTTGTCGGCAAGGTTTTGCTGCCGATGGTCAATTCAACGCATACTGCCCCTTTAGCCGATGACACATTGCCTTCAAAATCCTTCAGCATCATATCGGTCTTGGTCAAGTCTTGATCTCCCTTACCAAGTTTCCGATACATCACATAAGGCATAATATTAATCGCAGCCCCTCCGTCGATAAGTACTTTAGACACAGGCTGCCCATCGACTCTGCCCTTCACAAACAAAGCCTTAAGATGCTGTCTCTCCTCATCGGTAGGTTTCTCAAAAACAGCCATCATTGGATCTAGTGTCAACTGAGCTACTTGATCAGAGAGAACAACTTCTTCCTCATTATCAGATAGTGCCAAAAACTCCATCGGCAACATGAATACCATATTAACATCTGCCGATGGACCCTTATTTTTGTGTTTTACCTGCCACTGCTGATGACCGGACCTCTCATTGGAGGAATTTTCCTCTTGGTATAAATCCTCCTGACGCTCACGTTGCATCCTCCTTCTCTGTGTCTTTGTTAGACCCTCCGGGCACCATTGAGGAAACTTGGTTTTCCAAACCGGCTGATAATAGGTCCTAGTCGATTCTACACGGCGTATATTAGGGTCCCTGTAGAATATTTCCTCATCGGGAACTCTTGCATTTGCCATTTCCTCAAGCTCCTCTTGATTCCTTGGAAAATATCTAGCATGTTTACCAAGCCTTTCATGTACACTAAGTCTGCCCCCCAGCCGATCATGCACTGATGCTCTGCCTCTGATTGGCTCATTGATAAATAAACCCTGATTGCCAGGTTGAAACCTCTTTTCTGACCGATTGACCCCATAATAACCATTGCACTCAGGGCAATTTTCAACAGTTGGTAATTTAATACCTTCTTCCCAGCAATGGATAAAAAACGGGCACCTCCAATGATCTTTATGCCGATGCCATTCTTCCCGACGTCTCTCTTCTTGCTGTTGTTGATATCGGTCATTTTGCTGACGCCAACCCTCCTGCTGCCTTCGATGAGTAATCACAATGCCAGGTCGAGGAGGTTTTTTGGAACTACTGCTTTCTCCCAGCAAACCCTTACTTTTTGCATCATCGGTAGTTATCCGATGTTGGGGATCCACTGATGCATTTTTCTCAGCAACCTCTGACATCAATACCTTGGTCTTCCCTTTGGCCTCCAACGTATTTGCTGGAAAAGGGTATTGATCAATTTTCATCGGCCTCTGGGCATTGGAAGTACCAAACTTAATTCTCCCAGATTCAATAGCCGATTGTAACTGTTGCCTGAACACCTTGCACTCATTTGTACTATGTGAAATTGCATTGTGCCATTTGCAGTACACGATCTTCTTCAACTCTTCTGCCGATGGGATCACATGATTAGGTGATAGCTTAATTTGGCCCTCTTGAAGCAGAAGATCAAATATTTTGTCGGCCTTGGTGATATCAAAGGTAAACTTTTCTAGCTCTTTTTGACCAAAGGGACAAGATATCGGCTTTTTATTTTTAACCCACTCAGCTAAGCCGATAACGGGTTCTTGATCAGAATTGGAATCTCCTACTTCTTCAACAAATGATACTTTTTTACTCCAATTCTTTTTAGGTTTAAAGATCCTAGTATCTTGATCAGAGATCCTTTGCACAAGATGACTGAGGCTTTCAAACTCCTAAGAAGCATATCTGTCTTTAAGATGTGGCAATAACCCTTGGAAAGCCAGATCGGCAAGCTGCCGATCATCCAGCACCAGACTGTAGCACTTATTCTTTACATCTCTTAGCCTTTGCACAAAGCTTTCTACCGATTCATCATTGCGCTGTCTCAATTTTACTAAATCGGTAAGCTTCTTTTCATGGATTCCAGCAAAGAAATACTTATGAAATTGTTTTTCTAGATCAGCCCAAGTAATAATAGAATTTGGTGGTAATGAAATGAACCATGTAAATGCCGATCCAGACAAAGATGATGAAAATAATCGAACTCTTAATTCATCTCTGCTAGCTGCCTCTCCACATTGAATAATAAAGCGATTGACGTGCTCCATTGTTGATGTATCATCTTGCCCAGAGAATTTAGTGAAATCTGGTACCTTGTACCGATTTGGGAGAGGAATTAAATCATATGCAGGAGGATATGGAGTCCGATAAGAATAAGTATTGACCTTGGGCTTTATCCCAAACTAATCCTTCATAATTTCTGCTATCCTATCGGTCCAAAAAGCATCAGCCTCCTGCTGACGAACTGGCTGAATTTCTACAGGAGGTACCTACTGATATCCTTCCACATATCTTTGTGGCCCATGATCTCCAGCAATCGGCATATTTGCCGTTATTTGTGGTCCATTAACCTGTTGGAAAGGATTCATCGGCTGAGCTGCCGATGCTTGATTCTGGACACCAGCTTGCATATAACCTTGTTGAATCCCTGCAATCTGTTGATTTTGCTGAACTGTATGTTGAATAGGTAACTGTCCTGACCAACCATTACTAGAACTCATCGGTATAAAACTTACCGATGGCTGGTAATTTGCTGAAATTGTTGGATAATTATAACCAGCTTGAGGCATGAACTGAACCCCAATTTGACTCATAACAGGGGTTTTCTGCTGCATCGGCAGTAAGCTTGCCGATGGATTTGAACTGGGCGTTTGAACCAAAGGTATCTGGAAACCCCCTGGAGTTGGTAGCACAGTAGTTGCTGTAGCGTATTGAGGCACTTGGGCCATCGACGAAACAGCCGATGGTATAGGAGCTTTTCCTACTGTGTCAAATACTTGAGGTAACCCAGGATTGAAAGCAGATGACTCCGGAGGCATACCATATCCCTACCAACTAGTAGGAATCTGGCTATTCTGAGACACAGGGCCTGACATAGCTGATGCCGATAGATCTGTACTAAGCTGAATTCGTCCTCCTGATCGTATCGGTGTAGATTGAATATTAGGTAAACCTACCGATACTGGAGAAGAAGTAACCTCTGTACCCACAACGGCCGAGGGAGCCAATGGAGTATTGACAGATGCCGGCTCTGGTTGGTGATAGGCAGGCCCAACGTAATGCGGTGACGCTTGTCCTTCTTTGAGAGTTCGAACTACAGCATTATGAACAGTATTGGACAACACATTGGAATGATTAATCAAAGCATGATTTACTGCAGAATTAACCATCTCTTGAAGTTTACCAGGATTGGAGTCAAAGGTAACCTGCCGAGGCAACGGCAAATCTTGCTTCTGGATGACTTGTCCACTCTTGTTTAGGCTAAACGATTTCAGACAAAGCTGCCTGTATTCTTCTACAGCCTTTTCCATAGCCTGTCTCTGCTCTTCCTTAAGATCTTCTTCTGATACCGCGATAATGTTCCCCGCATCGATCTCGGAATTAAACATATTGATCGGATTGATTGGTCCCACTGGGCGTGCCAAAAGATGTGTTGATGCAAAAGTGGATCTGCAAACACAAAGGGCTAATACCCGAATCGATATCCAAGACGTGCCAGTCGATTTGACCTGTTAATCGACAAGGATGAAGATACAAGCACTTTGGTCCTAACAACAGCGATACGCCCGGAAGTCACGGCCAAGAGGTACTCACGCGGAACTCGAGAATCGCCGAAGGTCGCACTAAAGCAATGCAACTCGCCGAATCAATGAGAACTCGTGAAAAAGAAAAATATGCAAATTGACGAAGTCGCCGAAAAGTAAGTAGATGCAAATAGGAGTAAAAATTGGTTTTGATATTGATTGATATATCTATTACAGTGCCCTTCACTCCATATTTATACCCTGATCTAAAGAGACATAACCAAACACAACTAGGACACCAAGCCCATATCTAAGGAAACACGTGACTCTTACATGAATCATACTCTAACAAATATAGAAAAGGAAATCAACTCCTATCTATTTCCCTGTCCACCTCAATTACGATGGAAATCTCACCGTCCACCTTCCCATCGGCATACTCCCTATTTCATCGGCAGTAGTCTTCAAGTCTTCCTTCATCGGCATACTCCCTGTTTCATCGGCAGTAGTCTTCAAGTCTTCCTTCATCGGCATACTCTCTGTTTCATCGGCAGTAACACCTCCAACCTCATCGGCAACGCCCGAGTCTAAATTAACCTTTCCATCGACCACCACCAGCTATCGGCACCCATCTTTACAAGCTGGCTTTCATCGGCTATCAGAATATACAGTAACTTTCCCCTTACCGATTAGTCCACTCCGATCATTTTGACACGTGCAAAAAACGGTGTCAACACCCATTCATATTCTCAAAAGAGTACCAAGTAAGTCGGTGCCCAAAACACCGTATGAGTTGTGGACAGAAAGAGTACCCTCACTAAACCACTTGCGTGTGTGTGGGGAGCCATGCTGAGGCTAAAGTATTTAACCCAAACATTGGGAAGTTAGATCCCAAAACAGTAAGGTGCCATTTCTTTGGCTACCTAGAAAAGTCAAAAGGTTTTCATTTTCTACTATCTAGAGAGACATACAAAGTTTGTGGAAACGAGACACGCTGTCTTCCTAGAGGACGAATTGATGAGGGAGAGCATGGTAGCTCGAGAAATTGACCTTGAAGTGAAGCGGGTGTAAGCGCCCACTCCAATGATTCATGAGCCAATTTTCTCACTACCTGTTATAGCTGCACCGACAGTGCTAGATACTATGGTGCTAGCACCTATTGTTATCCCACCTGTGGCAACAATGAATGACGATAAGGAACCTGTTCTTTAGGATTCTATAGAACCTATTGCCACACATGAGGGGGAGCAACAACAGCCTCAAATAGAAGATGTGCCAAAAGTGGAGGCCCCTAGAAGGTCTCAAAGAGTTAGAAAATCAGCTATTCCTGCTGATTATGAAGTGTACAACACTGAGGAATTTCAAATGGAGGATGATCCCACCTTATGACACGTGGCAAAGATCAGTGGACCGGACGCTGAGTCCAGGGTCCGGTCAGTATGACCGGAGCGTCCGATCAGAGTGCGTTTTGCCCAGTGAAGGGGTATAACGGCTCTATTCCATGGGGGCTTCTATTTAAGCCCCATAGCCGGTTGTAGCTCAAACTCTTGCACATTTTCAAGCCATGAGAAGTGATCATTCATCAAAGTGGCTTGAGGCCATGGAAGATGAAATGAAATCAATGAATGCTAATAGAGTTTGGGACTTGGAAATAATTCCTAAAGGATCCAAAATAGTAGGCTGTAAAATAGGTCTACAAAACAAAACTTGATTCTCAAGGGAATATAGAGGAATATAAAGCGTGACTTGTGGCAAAAGGCTTTATGCAAAGAGAAGGGATTGATTACAATGAGACCTTTTCTCTAGTCTCATGTAGGATTCCTTCAGAATCATAATGGCATTAGTGGCACATTACGATTTAGAATTACATCAGATGGATGTAAAGACGGCATTTCTCAACGGAGACTTGGAGGAAAATATTTACATGGCACAACCGAAAGGTTTTGTCATGGAAAGAAAGAACGAATGGGATGCCGCCTAAAGAAATCCATTTATGGATTAAAACAAGCTTCAAGACAGTGGTACTTGAAGTTTGATCAAACAATAAAGAATTTTGGGTTTAAAGATAATGTAGAGGATAATTGTGTCAATACAAAGTTTAAGAATGGGAAGTTTATCTTCCTTGTTCTGTATGTAGATGATATCTTACTTGATAGTAGTGATGTCAGTCTACTACTGGAGACAAAGAAATTTGATATGAAAGATCTTGGTGAAGCCTCGTTCGTTCTAGGGATCGAGATTCACCGAGATAGAAGAAAAAGGGTATAAGGACTGTCACAAAAGGCATACATAGAAAAGATCTTAAAGAAATTTAGTATGCACAAATATAGTCCCTCACCTGCTCTTATAGTCAAGGGCGACAGATATGGGGATTTTCAATGCCCTAGGAACCAATATGAGCTCAATTTATAAAGTGAAAGTGGTTCCATATGCTTCAGCTGTCGGAAGCTTGCAACATGCTCAAGTATGTACGTGCCCTGACTTGGCATTTGTCTTGGCATTTGTTATCGGGTTTTACTTAGGAGATTCTAGAGCAATTCTAGAATAGAACACTGAAATTAGTAAAGAAAGTCTTGCATTATTTGCAAGGAACGAAAGGCCTCATGATGACATATAGAAGATCTGATTCATTCCACATAGTGGGATATTCAGATTCTGATTATGCGAGAGTGAATACATATCCAGATGTGTATTTTCTATCATCTCGCAAAGGGGAGCTATTTCATGGAAAAGCTCAAAGCAAACTGTCACTACATCGTCCATAATGTATGACGGTTTGTAGCGTGTTATGAGGCAACGGGCAGGTGAACTGAATAAATGTAACGTCCCGCCTCTATAAGGCCGGGCCCGCTTACATCTAGCAGCTTTTCTAGGACATAGACTACCCTCATAGACCCACATAAGTCTTTTCTACGCACTTTGTCCTCACTCATGCGCACCTGGGAAGGACTTTCCAGTCGGTCACCCATCCTGAAATTACTCTAGACCAAGCACGCTTAACATCAAAGTTCTTTAGAGATGGGCTTCTGGAAAAGAAGTTGCAACTTATTGGTATGAGTATCCTATTAATCCTGTTAAGCCCTGGGCTGGGATGTTACATCCTCACCCCCTTAAAAGACCAACGTCCTCGTTGGTCAATCCCAAGCCAGGAACGTCCCCTCTTGGCCACATCCGTGTGTCTAGTGCCAGCGCATGTGTCATGCTGTGTGACCACTCTAGGACCACTCCAGCCATGCGCACCATGCCTGTGCAACTACGACACACGTGCATGTGAAACTACGAGAGTCGGCTCTGATACCATTCTATAACGTCCCGCCTCTACAAGGGCCAGACCCGCTTACATCTAGCAGCTTTTCTAGGACATAGACTGCCCTCACAGACCTACACAAGTCTTTTCTATGTATTTTGTCCTCACTCATGCGCACCCAGGAAGGACTTCCCGGTCGGTCACCCATTCTGAAATTGCTCTAGACCAAGCACACTTAACCTCAGAGTTCTTTAGAGATGGGCTTTCAGAAAAGAAGTTGCAACTTATTGGTATGAGTATCCTATTAATCCTGTTAAGCTCTGGGCCGGGATGTTACACTAAAGAAGTTTATACCCGGTTTGAAGGTGGTTGACGACATCTATAGACCACTTAAGTTATACTGCGATTATAATCTGGCAGTATAGTATACTCACAACATAAGTCAAATGGTGCTACCAAACATATTGACATAGAGTATTATGTTGTGATAGATAAAGTCCGGGATCAAGTCATAAGTCTTGAGCATATAAGTACAGAAAAGATGCTCGCAGATCCGCTTACAAAAGGCTTACCACCCAACATGTTCAGAGAACATGTAGCTAGCATGGGTTTAAGGGAAAGCCTAAAATTCCTGGACAAAAGAAGGTCCAAAGATAAGTATCTATTTCAGAACTGAGTAGTGTATTGTAGCTGTTAAGTCTATCGGCAATGGACCATGACGATGAGACATGCTTTATGCGCTAATCTGTAATGGAATGAACAAAAATAAATGATATGAAAGTGAAAGATGGAATAAGATCAAGGGGGAGAATGTTAGTTGATCTCCACCAATAGGCCCAACGGCCCATTGGGCCCTTGCCTCTGCTCCCTGATCGGGGGAGCCCAACCCTAACTGGTTGGTGGGCCCCTGTCGCACAGCACATATATATATAGAGGAGTGAGGAACTGGGCTTGGGTCACGAGGTTGAACAGAGCCGCCATCCCACCTATAGAAAACCCTAATCCGATCCTAAAGAGGTGCCACCAGCGACAGGATGAGCCCGCCACCACCGCCGTCGCCTCTGCAGGGCCACCGGACCACTGTAGTACCACTGGACTTCACCCCCTCGCTACTACAATGTTTACTGCACCGCGGCATCGACATCCACGCTTGTTGGCTTTACCCAGGAACACTCACACGAATGCAAAGAACAAGAAGCTCGGCGACGAACGCCCCGGCCGACGGACGGCCTGTATGTTGGCTTTTTTATTCACTGGACTTGGCAAATGAACACAGAGGAGTACAGGGGCTACAAATATGCCACGGACTGGCAAGGAGCTAACCTCCATGTCCGGCCATCATGCCATGATCCGCATGACTTGCTCAGTGACGTCTGAGAGCCACTCGCTCATCTAGGCATCACGGCTTCTCCATGCAAACCGGCAACACACACACACCACTCACTCTTGCATGTCATCATGCAACGAACTAGTCTCCTAACAAACTATGACTTGATCCTAGACACTAACTCACACCGTAGCTAGCCTGCATGGCACGAACCTGGACATACCAAATTAACATGACACCACCACGGCGCAGCACACTAACGCACACACCATGGCACTGTCGTGGTTTATTCTAACAATCACCCCCTAAACCACAACACCCCCTATGCCCAGCCTACATGAGCGTCTACTCGTTGTCGACATCAGCGAGGAGAGCTCTTTCCTTCTTTTTCCCATGACAGTCCTTGCCCATGTGGCCACGCTCGCCGCACTCATAGCATCACCCACAGAAGCGGCTCCTGCCACACTCGCTTCCTGAGCTTGTGGTGCTGCGAGCGTCGTCGTCGTCGTCGCGGCCACCGCCACGGCCGTTCTGCGCATCTCCCGCACGTGCACGATCCTTGTTGCATCACTGATGACAACACGCCTCCCACTACTCCTCCATGAGCAGTAGCTGCCCGATGTGCTCGCCTCCAAGCTCACCGCCACCACAACGCTCCTCGGCCACGCGCAGCCTGCCGACGAGCTCCTCGAGCGACATCTTCTTGAAGTTGGCGAACATCACGATGGAGCATGCAACTTGGTTGAACCTTGACGGCACAACCCACCGCATCTTCTTGATGACGCGCTCGTCCTCCATGTCCTCGCCCAACTCGCGTAGCTCTGCAGCAATGGAGCCGATCCTCACGGTGAAGTCATCGATCGCCTCGCTGTCCTTGAACACCGCGTTCTTGAACTGCTTGAGGAGGTGCTGTGCCTTGGCTTCCTGCACACGCGTGTCTCCCACACACAGCGACTTGATCGCCTCCCAAGCCTCCTTGACCGTCTTCTTCGCAACGAGCCCAGACTTCATCTCCGACGGCACACCGTGGAGAATGACAGCCAGTGCCTGTCGATCCTTGCCGCGCTCAGCATTGCCGCCCTCCACGGCATCCCAGAGCTCCATGCCCTCCAGGTTGCACTGCACTTCAAGTGTCCACTCGCGGTAGTTCATCTTCGTCAGCTTTGGGATCTCGACGTCACCAAAACCGCGCTCCACCACGACCATACACGGCGAGCTGGCTTCACCCTTCTCATCACCACCGGCCATCGCTGTTGCCACCGGCCGTCTGCGTGGGATCACATGCTTTTTCTTTGGCGGTTGTCGTGGTGGACTGATGGAACCTCCGTAGTACATACACCGGCTCCGATACCAAGTGTTGGCTCTGCCCAGGAACACTCACATGAACACAAAGAACAAGAAGCTCGGTGACGAACGCACCGGCCGATGGACCGCCTGTATGTTGGCGTTCTTATTCACTGGACTTGGCAAATGAACACAGAGGAGTACAGGGGCTACAAATAGGCCACGGACTGGCAAGGAGCTAACCTCCATGTCCGGCCATCATGCCATGATCCACATGACTTGCTCAGCGACGTCTGAGAGCCACTCGCTCATCTAGGCATCACGGCTTCTATAACAACCCAAAAATCCATACACCAAAAATACCAACTACAAAATTTTTCTCAAAAACTCCCATGTGATGATGAGTGTCATGTATAGTAACCCAACCTAAGAGATGCATTAGGTCTAACCCCAACCCAAGTTAACAACACATAAGCATGGCATATCATTCGTTAATTGTGTTTATTTAAATGATAACAAATAAAGTATTGCATACATTGTTAAATCAAGTTATGATCTGGAATTCTATTTGCTTTATGTTATGCTTATCAACTTCTTTAAAGTAATAAACCATGAAGCAGCTAATCAATCAAAGCAAGGAATAAAAGATTAAAAAGGAAACTATTTCTATTTTTTATATAACAAAAACTACACCTATTTTGTTGTACAAAATAGCTAAATAAAATTCCCTAAACTCCAATAAATAGATTACATCAATTTTGAATTCATAATTCAAACCAAATTTGAATTCAAACAAAAGTAGAAGAAATGAAAAACAGAAAAAGGAAAAAAAAGTAAAGAAGAAGGAAGCCTCGCTATGGCCCAAGCCCGCTCGGCTTCACAGCCCGT